>NW_026019403.1:0-72711 GCF_003254725.2 Canis lupus dingo | reverse complement strand
TGGTGTTACATACTAAGTTCCATATGTGAAGTAGGTTGGTGAACGCCTTGTCCAAAAACATCTTACTTGCGGAGTTGAGCTCACCCTAGTCCCTCACAGTTTCCACACTGCCTGCAGAGTGAGTTGCACACTTCACCAGAAGACGTTGCTTTGAGGAGGTCTATTGAGACGCAAGGCTAACAATGCAGACCTGGAGGGTATCTCCAGGTGCAGTAGTAGTAGGAGTGGTATCTGGGAAACCTCCTGCCCAGAATACTGCTACCTTTACCCTGCCATAAGAATGCAGCTAGTTGAAAGCTGGCTTCAAGGCATGCTTCCCTGTGAGAGCTAAGGACAGGGCACAACCCTCCCGCATCCTGCTTGACTGTAGAAGGAGCTGCTAACGTCCTCATGTTAGTGGCAGGGAAAGGTTGTGAGAAAAGCATGTGGAATCGTTGTGCCTGAACCCCACGTGTATCTGAGTTGAATACAGCGATTTCCAAAGTCCTTCTTCATCAGAGTGTAGCTAGGTTCCCACTCGCATGTCCGAGTGGGTAGCAGACATCTGCCTCCCATGCATACCCACTTCTGAGAGTTGAGCTTATGGCCTGTAACCTACCTCCTGCCTGCAGCTACCTTTCGCTTCCAAAAGGCCTAGGCTCGCTGCTTCACCGAAGTGTTGGGAGAGGTAACTGGAATCTCCCGGCACACAAGACGAGTGCCTCCAAGCTCAATCCAGCGATTTCCCAGTAATTCCTGGGGTAGACTGGTGCTACATACTAAGTTCCATATGTGAGAAGGTAGCTGAACGCCTTGTCCAAAATCATCTTACTTCTGAGAGTTGAGCTCACCCTCAGTCCCTCACAGTTCCACACTGCCTGCAGAGTGAGTTTCGCACGTCTTCACCAGAGACGTTTGCCAGAGGCTATGAGACGCAAGTTAACAATGCAGACCTGGAGGGTATCTCCAGGTGCAGTAGAGTGGTAATCTGGGAACCTCCTGTCTCAGAATACTGCTACCTTCACCCTGCCATAAGAATGCAGCTAGTTGACAGCTGGCTTCAAGGCATGCTTCCCTGTGAGAGCTAAGGACAGGGCACAACCCTCCCGCATCCTGCTTGACTGTAGAAGGAGCTGCTAACGTCCTCATGTTAGTGGCAGGGAAAGGTTGTGAGAAAAGCATGTGGAATCGTTGTGCCTGAACCCACGTGTATCTGAGTTGAATACAGCGATTTCCAAAGTCCTTCTTCATCAGAGTGTAGCTAGGTTCCCACTCGCATGTCCGAGTGGGTAGCAGACATCTGCCTCCCATGCATACCCACTTCTGAGAGTTGAGCTTATGGCCTGTAACCCTACCTCCTGCCTGCAGCTACCTTTCGCTTCCAAAAGGCCTAGGCTCGCTGCTTCACCGAAGTGTTGGGAGAGGTAACTGGAATCTCCCGGCACACAAGACTAGTGCCTCCAAGCTCAATCCAGCGATTTCCCAGTAATTCCTGGGGTAGACTGGTGCTACATACTAAGTTCCATATGTGAGAAGGTAGCTGAACGCCTTGTCCAAAATCATCTTACTTCTGAGAGTTGAGCTCACCCTCAGTCCCTCACAGTTCCACACTGCCTGCAGAGTGAGTTTCGCACGTCTTCACCAGAGACGTTTGCCAGAGGCTATGAGACGCAAGTTAACAATGCAGACCTGGAGGGTATCTCCAGGTGCAGTAGAGTGGTAATCTGGGAACCTCCTGTCTCAGAATACTGCTACCTTCACCCTGCCATAAGAATGCAGCTAGTTGACAGCTGGCTTCAAGGCATGCTTCCCTGTGAGAGCTAAGGACAGGGCACAACCCTCCCGCATCCTGCTTGACTGTAGAAGGAGCTGCTAACGTCCTCATGTTAGTGGCAGGGAAAGGTTGTGAGAAAAGCATGTGGAATCGTTGTGCCTGAACCCACGTGTATCTGAGTTGAATACAGCGATTTCCAAAGTCCTTCTTCATCAGAGTGTAGCTAGGTTCCCACTCGCATGTCCGAGTGGTAGCAGACATCTGCCTCCCATGCATACCCACTTCTGAGAGTGAGCTTATGGCCTGTACCCTACCTCCTGCCTGCAGCTACCTTTCGCTTCCAAAGGCACTAGGCTCGCTGCTTCACCGAAGTGTTGGGAGAGGAAGGTAAAACTGGAATCTGCCGGCACACAAGAACCGAGTGTGGCCTCCAAGCTCATCCAGCGATTTCCAGTAATCCTGGGGTGTGTAGACTTAGGGGTTAGACTGGTTGCTGACTACTAAAGTTCCATAGGGTGAGAAAAGGTAGCTGAGCACCAGTCTACCCCAGGAATTACTGGGAAATCGCTGGATTGAGCTTGGAGGCACTAGTCTTGTGTGCCGGGAGATTCCAGTTACCTCTCCCAACACTTCGGTGAAGCAGCGAGCCTAGGCCTTTTGGAAGCGAAAGGTAGCTGCAGGCAGGAGGTAGGGTTACAGGCCATAAGCTCAACTCTCAGAAGTGGGTATGCATGGGAGGCAGATGTCTGCTACCCACTCGGACATGCGAGTGGGAACCTAGCTACACTCTGATGAAGAAGGACTTTGGAAATCGCTGTATTCAACTCAGATACACGTGGGTTCAGGCACAACGATTCCACATGCTTTTCTCACAACCTTTCCCTGCCACTAACATGAGGACGTTAGCAGCTCCTTCTACAGTCAAGCAGGATGCGGGAGGGTTGTGCCCTGTCCTTAGCTCTCACAGGGAAGCATGCCTTGAAGCCAGCTGTCAACTAGCTGCATTCTTATGGCAGGGTGAAGGTAGCAGTATTCTGAGACAGGAGGTTCCCAGATTACCACTCTACTGCACCTGGAGATACCCTCCAGGTCTGCATTGTTAACTTGCGTCTCAGAGCCTCTGGCAAACGTCTCTGGTGAAGACGTGCGAAACTCACTCTGCAGGCAGTGTGGAACTGTGAGGGACTGAGGGTGAGCTCAACTCTCAGAAGTAAGATGATTTTGGACAAGGCGTTCAGCTACCTTCTCACATATGGAACTTAGTATGTAGCACCAGTCTACCCCAGGAATTACTAGGAAATCGCTTGATTGAGCTTGGAGGCACTCGTCTTGTGTGCCGGGAGATTCCAGTTACCTCTCCCAACACTTGCGTCAAGCAGCGAGCCTAGGCCTTTTGGAAGCGAAAGGTAGCTGCAGGCAGGAGGTAGGGTTACAGGCCATAAGCTCAACTCTCAGAAGTGTGTATGCATGGGAGGCAGATGTCTGCTACCCACTCGGACATGGGAGTTGGAACCTAGCTACACTCCTATTGAAGAAGGATGTTGGAAATCGCTGTATTCAACTCAGATACACGTGGGTTCAGGCCCAACGATTCCACATGCTTTTCTCACAACCTTTCCCTGCCACTAACATGAGGACGTTAGCAGCTCCTTCTACAGTCAAGCAGGATGCGGGAGGGTTGTGCCCTGTCCTTAGCTCTCACAGGGAAGCATGCCTTGAAGCCAGCTGTCAACTAGCTGCATTCTTATGGCAGGGTGAAGGTAGCAGTATTCTGAGACAGGAGGTTCCCAGATTACCACTCTACTGCACCTGGAGATACCCTCCAGGTCTGCATTGTTAACTTGCGTCTCAGAGGCCTCTGGCAAAAGTCTCTGGTGAAGACGTGGGAAACTCACTCTGCAGGCAGTGTGGAACTGTGAGGGACTGAGGGTGAGCTCAACTCTCAGAAGTAAGATGATTTTGGACAAGGCGTTCAGCTACCTTCTCACATATGGAACTTAGTATGTAGCACCAGTCTACCCCAGGAATTACTGGGAAATCGCTGGATTGAGCTTGGAGGCACTAGTCTTGTGTGCCGGGAGATTCCAGTTACCTCTCCCAACACTTCGGTGAAGCAGCGAGCCTAGGCCTTTTGGAAGCGAAAGGTAGCTGCAGGCAGGAGGTAGGGTTACAGGCCATAAGCTCAACTCTCAGAAGTGGGTATGCATGGGAGGCAGATGTCTGCTACCCACTCGGACATGCGAGTGGGAACCTAGCTACACTCTGATGAAGAAGGACTTTGGAAATCGCTGTATTCAACTCAGATACACGTGGGTTCAGGCACAACGATTCCACATGCTTTTCTCACAACCTTTCCCTGCCACTAACATGAGGACGTTAGCAGCTCCTTCTACAGTCAAGCAGGATGCGGGAGGGTTGTGCCCTGTCCTTAGCTCTCACAGGGAAGCATGCCTTGAAGCCAGCTGTCAACTAGCTGCATTCTTATGGCAGGGTGAAGGTAGCAGTATTCTGAGACAGGAGGTTCCCAGATTACCACTCTACTGCACCTGGAGATACCCTCCAGGTCTGCATTGTTAACTTGCGTCTCAGAGCCTCTGGCAAACGTCTCTGGTGAAGACGTGCGAAACTCACTCTGCAGGCAGTGTGGAACTGTGAGGGACTGAGGGTGAGCTCAACTCTCAGAAGTAAGATGTTTTTGGACAAGGCGTTCAACTACCTACTCACGTATGGAACTTAGTATGTAGCACCAGTCTACCCCAGGAATTACTAGGAAATCGCTTGATTGAGCTTGGAGGCACTCGTCTTGTGTGCCGGGAGATTCCAGTTACCTCTCCCAACACTTGCGTCAAGCAGCGAGCCTAGGCCTTTTGGAAGCGAAAGGTAGCGGCAGGCAGGATGTAGGGTTACAGGCCATAAGCTCAACTCTCAGAAGTGTGTATGCATGGGAGGCAGATGTCTGCTACCCACTCGGACATGGGAGTTGGAACCTAGCTACACTCCTATTGAAGAAGGATGTTGGAAATCGCTGTATTCAACTCAGATACACGGGAGTTCAGGCCCAATGCTTACACATGCTTTTCCCACAACCTATCCCAGCCACTAACATAAGGAGGTTAGCAGGTACGTCTACAGTCAGGCAGGATGCGGGAGGGTTCTGCCCTGTCCTCAGCTCTCACAGGGAAGCATGCCTAGAAGCCAGCTCTCAACTAGCTGCATTCTTATGACAGTGTGAAGGTAGCAGTATTCTGAGTAAGGAGGTTCCAGATTACCACTCTACTGCACCTGGAGATACCTCCAGGTCTGCATTGTTAACTTGCGTCTCAGAGGCCTCTGGCAAAGTCTCTGGTGAAGACGTGGGAAACTCACTCTGCAGGCAGTGTGGAACTGTGAGGGACTGAGGGTGAGCTCAACTCTCAGCAGTAAGATGATTTTGGACAAGGCGTTCAGCTACCTTCTCACATATGGAACTTAGTATGTAGCACCAGTCTACCCCAGGAATTACTGGGAAATCGCTGGATTGAGCTTGGAGGCACTCGTCTTGTGTGCCGGGAGATTCCAGTTACCTCTCCCAACACTTCGGTGAAGCAGCGAGCCTAGGCCTTTTGGAAGCGAAAGGTAGCTGCAGGCAGGAGGTAGGGTTACAGGCCATAAGCTCAACTCTCAGAAGTGGGTATGCATGGGAGGCAGATGTCTGCTACCCACTCGGACATGCGAGTGGGAACCTAGCTACACTCTGATGAAGAAGGACTTTGGAAATCGCTGTATTCAACTCAGATACACGTGGGTTCAGGCACAACGATTCCACATGCTTTTCTCACAACCTTTCCCTGCCACTAACATGAGGACGTTAGCAGCTCCTTCTACAGTCAAGCAGGATGCGGGAGGGTTGTGCCCTGTCCTTAGCTCTCACAGGGAAGCATGCCTTGAAGCCAGCTGTCAACTAGCTGCATTCTTATGGCAGGGTGAAGGTAGCAGTATTCTGAGACAGGAGGTTCCCAGATTACCACTCTACTGCACCTGGAGATACCCTCCAGGTCTGCATTGTTAACTTGCGTCTCAGAGCCTCTGGCAAACGTCTCTGGTGAAGACGTGCGAAACTCACTCTGCAGGCAGTGTGGAACTGTGAGGGACTGAGGGTGAGCTCAACTCTCAGCAGTAAGATGATTTTGGACAAGGCGTTCAGCTACCTTCTCACATATGGAACTTAGTATGTAGCACCAGTCTACCCCAGGAATTACTGGGAAATCGCTGGATTGAGCTTGGAGGCACTAGTCTTGTGTGCCGGAGATTCCAGTTACCTCTCCCAACACTTCGGTGAAGCAGCGAGCCTAGGCCTTTTGGAAGCGAAAGGTAGCTGCAGGCAGGAGGTAGGGTTACAGGCCATAAGCTCAACTCTCAGAAGTGGGTATGCATGGGAGGCAGATGTCTGCTACCCACTCGGACATGCGAGTGGGAACCTAGCTACACTCTGATGAAGAAGGACTTTGGAAATCGCTGTATTCAACTCAGATACACGTGGGTTCAGGCACAACGATTCCACATGCTTTTCTCACAACCTTTCCCTGCCACTAACATGAGGACGTTAGCAGCTCCTTCTACAGTCAAGCAGGATGCGGGAGGGTTGTGCCCTGTCCTTAGCTCTCACAGGGAAGCATGCCTTGAAGCCAGCTGTCAACTAGCTGCATTCTTATGGCAGGGTGAAGGTAGCAGTATTCTGAGACAGGAGGTTCCCAGATTACCACTCTACTGCACCTGGAGATACCCTCCAGGTCTGCATTGTTAACTTGCGTCTCAGAGCCTCTGGCAAACGTCTCTGGTGAAGACGTGCGAAACTCACTCTGCAGGCAGTGTGGAACTGTGAGGGACTGAGGGTGAGCTCAACTCTCAGAAGTAAGATGATTTTGGACAAGGCGTTCAGCTACCTTCTCACATATGGAACTTAGTATGTAGCACCAGTCTACCCCAGGAATTACTAGGAAATCGCTGGATTGAGCTTGGAGGCACTCGTCTTGTGTGCCGGGAGATTCCAGTTACCTCTCCCAACACTTGCGTCAAGCAGCGAGCCTAGGCCTTTTGGAAGCGAAAGGTAGCTGCAGGCAGGATGTAGGGTTACAGGCCATAAGCTCAACTCTCAGAAGTGTGTATGCATGGGAGGCAGATGTCTGCTACCCACTCGGACATGGGAGTTGGAACCTAGCTACACTCCTATTGAAGAAGGATGTTGGAAATCGCTGTATTCAACTCAGATACACGGGAGTTCAGGCCCAATGCTTACACATGCTTTTCCCACAACCTATCCCAGCCACTAACATAAGGAGGTTAGCAGGTACGTCTACAGTCAGGCAGGATGCGGGAGGGTTCTGCCCTGTCCTCAGCTCTCACAGGGAAGCATGCCTAGAAGCCAGCTCTCAACTAGCTGCATTCTTATGACAGTGTGAAGGTAGCAGTATTCTGAGTAAGGAGGTTCCCAGATTACCACTCTACTGCACCTGGAGATACCCTCCAGGTCTGCATTGTTAACTTGCGTCTCAGAGGCCTCTGGCAAAAGTCTCTGGTGAAGACGTGGGAAACTCACTCTGCAGGCAGTGTGGAACTGTGAGGGACTGAGGGTGAGCTCAACTCTCAGCAGTAAGATGATTTTGGACAAGGCGTTCAGCTACCTTCTCACATATGGAACTTAGTATGTAGCACCAGTCTACCCCAGGAATTACTGGGAAATCGCTGGATTGAGCTTGGAGGCACTAGTCTTGTGTGCCGGGAGATTCCAGTTACCTCTCCCAACACTTCGGTGAAGCAGCGAGCCTAGGCCTTTTGGAAGCGAAAGGTAGCTGCAGGCAGGAGGTAGGGTTACAGGCCATAAGCTCAACTCTCAGAAGTGGGTATGCATGGGAGGCAGATGTCTGCTACCCACTCGGACATGCGAGTGGGAACCTAGCTACACTCTGATGAAGAAGGACTTTGGAAATCGCTGTATTCAACTCAGATACACGTGGGTTCAGGCACAACGATTCCACATGCTTTTCTCACAACCTTTCCCTGCCACTAACATGAGGACGTTAGCAGCTCCTTCTACAGTCAAGCAGGATGCGGGAGGGTTGTGCCCTGTCCTTAGCTCTCACAGGGAAGCATGCCTTGAAGCCAGCTGTCAACTAGCTGCATTCTTATGGCAGGGTGAAGGTAGCAGTATTCTGAGACAGGAGGTTCCCAGATTACCACTCTACTGCACCTGGAGATACCCTCCAGGTCTGCATTGTTAACTTGCGTCTCAGAGGCCTCTGGCAAAAGTCTCTGGTGAAGACGTGCGAAACTCACTCTGCAGGCAGTGTGGAACTGTGAGGGACTGAGGGTGAGCTCAACTCTCAGCAGTAAGATGATTTTGGACAAGGCGTTCAGCTACCTTCTCACATATGGAACTTAGTATGTAGCACCAGTCTACCCCAGGAATTACTGGGAAATCGCTGGATTGAGCTTGGAGGCACTAGTCTTGTGTGCCGGGAGATTCCAGTTACCTCTCCCAACACTTCGGTGAAGCAGCGAGCCTAGGCCTTTTGGAAGCGAAAGGTAGCTGCAGGCAGGAGGTAGGGTTACAGGCCATAAGCTCAACTCTCAGAAGTGGGTATGCATGGGAGGCAGATGTCTGCTACCCACTCGGACATGCGAGTGGGAACCTAGCTACACTCTGATGAAGAAGGACTTTGGAAATCGCTGTATTCAACTCAGATACACGTGGGTTCAGGCACAACGATTCCACATGCTTTTCTCACAACCTTTCCCTGCCACTAACATGAGGACGTTAGCAGCTCCTTCTACAGTCAAGCAGGATGCGGGAGGGTTGTGCCCTGTCCTTAGCTCTCACAGGGAAGCATGCCTTGAAGCCAGCTGTCAACTAGCTGCATTCTTATGGCAGGGTGAAGGTAGCAGTATTCTGAGACAGGAGGTTCCCAGATTACCACTCTACTGCACCTGGAGATACCCTCCAGGTCTGCATTGTTAACTTGCGTCTCAGAGCCTCTGGCAAACGTCTCTGGTGAAGACGTGCGAAACTCACTCTGCAGGCAGTGTGGAACTGTGAGGGACTGAGGGTGAGCTCAACTCTCAGAAGTAAGATGATTTTGGACAAGGCGTTCAAGCTACCTTCTCACATATGGAACTTAGTATGTAGCACCAGTCTACCCCAGGAATTACTAGGAAATCGCTTGATTGAGCTTGGAGGCACTCGTCTTGTGTGCCGGGAGATTCCAGTTACCTCTCCCAACACTTGCGTCAAGCAGCGAGCCTAGGCCTTTTGGAAGCGAAAGGTAGCTGCAGGCAGGATGTAGGGTTACAGGCCATAAGCTCAACTCTCAGAAGTGTGTATGCATGGGAGGCAGATGTCTGCTACCCACTCGGACATGGGAGTTGGAACCTAGCTACACTCCTATTGAAGAAGGACTGTTGGAAATCGCTGTATTCAACTCAGATACACGGGAGTTCAGGCCCAATGATTACACATGCTTTTCCCACAACCTATCCCAGCCACTAACATAGGAGGTTAGCAGCTCGTCTACAGTCAGGCAGGATGCGGGAGGGTTCTGCCCTGTCCTCAGCTCTCACAGGGAAGCATGCCTTGAAGCCAGCTCTCAACTAGCTGCATTCTTATGGCAGTGTGAAGGTAGCAGTATTCTGAGACAGGAGGTTCCCAGATTACCACTCTACTGCACCTGGAGATACCCTCCAGGTCTGCATTGTTAACTTGCGTCTCAGAGCCTCTGGCAAACGTCTCTGGTGAAGACGTGCGAAACTCACTCTGCAGGCAGTGTGGAACTGTGAGGGACTGAGGGTGAGCTCAACTCTCAGAAGTAAGATGATTTTGGACAAGGCGTTCAGCTACCTTCTCACATATGGAACTTAGTATGTAGCACCAGTCTACCCCAGGAATTACTGGGAAATCGCTGGATTGAGCTTGGAGGCACTAGTCTTGTGTGCCGGCAGATTCCAGTTACCTCTCCCAACACTTCGGTGAAGCAGCGAGCCTAGGCCTTTTGGAAGCGAAAGGTAGCTGCAGGCAGGAGGTAGGGTTACAGGCCATAAGCTCAACTCTCAGAAGTGGGTATGCATGGGAGGCAGATGTCTGCTACCCACTCGGACATGCGAGTGGGAACCTAGCTACACTCTGATGAAGAAGGACTTTGGAAATCGCTGTATTCAACTCAGATACACGTGGGTTCAGGCACAACGATTCCACATGCTTTTCTCACAACCTTTCCCTGCCACTAACATGAGGACGTTAGCAGCTCCTTCTACAGTCAAGCAGGATGCGGGAGGGTTGTGCCCTGTCCTTAGCTCTCACAGGGAAGCATGCCTTGAAGCCAGCTGTCAACTAGCTGCATTCTTATGGCAGGGTGAAGGTAGCAGTATTCTGAGACAGGAGGTTCCCAGATTACCACTCTACTGCACCTGGAGATACCCTCCAGGTCTGCATTGTTAACTTGCGTCTCAGAAGCCTCTGGCAAACGTCTCTGGTGAAGACGTGCGAAACTCACTCTGCAGGCAGTGTGGAACTGTGAGGGACTGAGGGTGAGCTCAACTCTCAGAAGTAAGATGATTTTGGACAAGGCGTTCAGCTACCTTCTCACATATGGAACTTAGTATGTAGCACCAGTCTACCCCAGGAATTACTAGGAAATCGCTTGATTGAGCTTGGAGGCACTAGTCTTGTGTGCCGGGAGATTCCAGTTACCTCTCCCAACACTTGCGTCAAGCAGCGAGCCTAGGCCTTTTGGAAGCGAAAGGTAGCTGCAGGCAGGATGTAGGGTTACAGGCCATAAGCTCAACTCTCAGAAGTGGGTATGCATGGGAGGCAGATGTCTGCTACCCACTCGGACATGCGAGTTGGAACCTAGCTACACTCTGATTGAAGAAGGACTGTTGGAAATCGCTGTATTCAACTCAGATACACGTGGAGTTCAGGCACAATGCTTACACATGCTTTTCTCACAACCTATCCCAGCCACTAACATAAGGAGGTTAGCAGGTACGTCTACAGTCAGGCAGGATGCGGGAGGGTTCTGCCCTGTCCTTAGCTCTCACAGGGAAGCATGCCTAGAAGCCAGCTCTCAACTAGCTGCATTCTTATGACAGTGTGAAGGTAGCAGTATTCTGAGTACAGGAGGTTCCCAGATTACCACTCTCCTGCACCTGGAGATACCCTCCAGGTCTGCATTGTTAACTTGCGTCTCAGAGCCTCTGGCAAACGTCTCTGGTGAAGACGTGCGAAACTCACTCTGCAGGCAGTGTGGAACTGTGAGGGACTGAGGGTGAGCTCAACTCTCAGAAGTAAGATGATTTTGGACAAGGCGTTCAGCTACCTTCTCACATATGGAACTTAGTATGTAGCACCAGTCTACCCCAGGAATTACTGGGAAATCGCTGGATTGAGCTTGGAGGCACTAGTCTTGTGTGCCGGGAGATTCCAGTTACCTCTCCCAACACTTCGGTCAAGCAGCGAGCCTAGGCCTTTTGGAAGCGAAAGGTAGCTGCAGGCAGGAGGTAGGGTTACAGGCCATAAGCTCAACTCTCAGAAGTGGGTATGCATGGGAGGCAGATGTCTGCTACCCACTCGGACATGGGAGTTGGAACCTAGCTACACTCCTATTGAAGAAGGATGTTGGAAATCGCTGTATTCAACTCAGATACACGGGAGTTCAGGCCCAATGCTTACACATGCTTTTCCCACAACCTATCCCAGCCACTAACATAAGGAGGTTAGCAGGTACGTCTACAGTCAGGCAGGATGCGGGAGGGTTCTGCCCTGTCCTCAGCTCTCACAGGGAAGCATGCCTAGAAGCCAGCTCTCAACTAGCTGCATTCTTATGACAGTGTGAAGGTAGCAGTATTCTGAGTAAGGAGGTTCCCAGATTACCACTCTACTGCACCTGGAGATACCCTCCAGGTCTGCATTGTTAACTTGCGTCTCAGAGGCCTCTGGCAAAAGTCTCTGGTGAAGACGTGGGAAACTCACTCTGCAGGCAGTGTGGAACTGTGAGGGACTGAGGGTGAGCTCAACTCTCAGCAGTAAGATGATTTTGGACAAGGCGTTCAGCTACCTTCTCACATATGGAACTTAGTATGTAGCACCAGTCTACCCCAGGAATTACTGGGAAATCGCTGGATTGAGCTTGGAGGCACTAGTCTTGTGTGCCGGCAGATTCCAGTTACCTCTCCCAACACTTCGGTGAAGCAGCGAGCCTAGGCCTTTTGGAAGCGAAAGGTAGCTGCAGGCAGGAGGTAGGGTTACAGGCCATAAGCTCAACTCTCAGAAGTGGGTATGCATGGGAGGCAGATGTCTGCTACCCACTCGGACATGCGAGTGGGAACCTAGCTACACTCTGATAAGAAGGACTTTGGAAATCGCTGTATTCAACTCAGATACCAGTGGGTTCAGGCACAACGATTCCACATTGCTTTTCTCACAACCTTTCCCTGCCACTAACATGAGGACGTTAGCAGCTCCTTCTACAGTCAAGCAGGATGCGGGAGGGTTGTGCCCTGTCCTCTAGCTCTCACAGGGAAGCATACCTTGACAGCCAGCTGTAAACTAGCTACATTCTTATGGCAGGGTGAAGGTAGCAGTATTCTGAGACAGGAGGTTCCCGATTACCACTCTACTGCACCTGGAGATACCCTCCAGGTCTGCATTGTTAACTTGCGTCTCATAGCCCTCTGGCAAACGTCTCTGGTGAAGACGTGCGAAACTCACTCTGCAGGCAGTGTGGAACTGTGAGGGACTGAGGGTGAGCTCAACTCTCAGAAGTAAGATGATTTTTGGACAAGGCGTTCAGCTACCTTACTCACAGTATGGAACTTAGTATGTAGCACCAGTCTACCCCAGGAATTACTAGGAAATCGCTGGATTGAGCTTGGAGGCACTCGTCTTGTGTGCCGGGAGATTCCAGTTACCTCTCCCAACACTTGCGTCAAGCAGCGAGCCTAGGCCTTTTGGAAGCGAAAGGTAGCTGCAGGCAGAGGTAGGGTTACAGGCCATAAGCTCAACTCTCAGAAGTGTGTATGCATGGGAGGCAGATGTCTGCTACCCACTCGGACATGGGAGTTGGAACCTAGCTACACTCCTATGAAGAAGGATGTTGGAAATCGCTGTATTCAACTCAGATACACGGGAGTTCAGGCCCAATGCTTACACATGCTTTTCCCACAACCTATCCCAGGCCACTAACATAAGGAGGTTAGCAGGTACGTCTACAGTCAGGCAGGATGCGGGAGGGGTTCTGCCCTGTCCTCAGCTCTCACAGGGAAGCATGCCTAGAAGCCAGCTCTCAACTAGCTGCATTCTTATGGACAGTGTGAAGGTAGCAGTATTCTGAGACAGGAGGTTCCCAGATTACCACTCTACTGCACCTGGAGATACCCTCCAGGTCTGCATTGTTAACTTGCGTCTCAGAGCCTCTGGCAAACGTCTCTGGTGAAGACGTGCGAAACTCACTCTGCAGGCAGTGTGGAACTGTGAGGGACTGAGGGTGAGCTCAACTCTCAGAAGTAAGATGATTTTGGACAGGCGTTCAGCTACCTTCTCACATATGGAACTTAGTATGTAGCACCAGTCTACCCCAGGAATTACTAGGAAATCGCTTGATTGAGCTTGGAGGCACTAGTCTTGTGTGCCGGGAGATTCCAGTTACCTCTCCCAACACTTGCGTCAAGCAGCGAGCCTAGGCCTTTTGGAAGCGAAAGGTAGCTGCAGGCAGGATGTAGGGTTACAGGCCATAAGCTCAACTCTCAGAAGTGGGTATGCATGGGAGGCAGATGTCTGCTACCCACTCGGACATGGGAGTTGGAACCTAGCTACACTCCTATTGAAGAAGGATGTTGGAAATCGCTGTATTCAACTCAGATACACGGGAGTTCAGGCCCAATGCTTACACATGCTTTTCCCACAACCTATCCCAGCCACTAACATAAGGAGGTTAGCAGGTACGTCTACAGTCAGGCAGGATGCGGGAGGGTTCTGCCCTGTCCCTCAGCTCTCACAGGGAAGCATGCCTAGAAGCCAGCTCTCAACTAGCTGCATTCTTATGACAGTGTGAAGGTAGCAGTATTCTGAGTACAGGAGGTTCCCAGATTACCACTCTACTGCACCTGGAGATACCTCCAGGTCTGCATTGTTAACTTGCGTCTCAGAGGCCTCTGGCAAAAGTCTCTGGTGAAGACGTGCGAAACTCACTCTGCAGGCAGTGTGGAACTGTGAGGGACTGAGGGTGAGCTCAACTCTCAGAAGTAAGATGATTTGGACAAGGCGTTCAGCTACCTTCTCACATATGGAACTTAGTATGTAGCACCAGTCTACCCCAGGAATTACTGGGAAATCGCTGGATTGAGCTTGGAGGCACTAGTCTGTGTGCCGGGCAGATTCCAGTTACCCTCTCCCAACACTTCGGTGAAGCAGCGAGCCTAGGCCTTTTGGAAGCGAAAGGTAGCTGCAGGCAGGAGGTAGGGTTACAGGCCATAAGCTCAACTCTCAGAAGTGGGTATGCATGGGAGGCAGATGTCTGCTACCCACTCGGACATGCGAGTGGGAAACCTAGCTACACTCTGATGAAGAAGGACTTTGGAAATCGCTGTATTCAACTCAGATACACGTGGGTTCAGGCACAACGATTCCACATGCTTTTCTCACAACCTTCCCTGTCCACTAACCATGAGGACGTTAGCAGCTCCTTCTACAGTCAAGCAGGATGCGGGAGGGTTGTGCCCTGTCCTTAGCTCTCACAGGGAAGCATGCCTTGAAGCCAGCTGTCAACTAGCTGCATTCTTATGGCAGGGTGAAGGTAGCAGTATTCTGAGACAGGAGGTTCCCAGATTACCACTCTACTGCACCTGGAGATACCCTCCAGGTCTGCATTGTTAACTTGCGTCTCAGAAGCCTCTGGCAAACGTCTCTGGTGAAGACGTGCGAAACTCACTCTGCAGGCAGTGTGGAACTGTGAGGGACTGAGGGTGAGCTCAACTCTCAGAAGTAAGATGTTTTGGACAAGGCGTTCAACTACCTACTCACGTATGGAACTTAGTATGTAGCACCAGTCTACCCCAGGAATTACTAGGAATCGCTTGATTGAGCTTGGAGGCACTCGTCTTGTGTGCCGGGAGATTCCAGTTACCCTCTCCCAACACTTGCGTCAAGCAGCGAGCCTAGGCCTTTTGGAAGCGAAAGGTAGCTGCAGGCAGGATGTAGGGTTACAGGCCATGAGCTCAACTCTCAGAAGTGGGTATGCATGGGAGGCAGATGTCTGCTACCCACTCGGACATGGAGTTGGAACCTAGCTACACTCCTATTGAAGAAGGATGTTGGAAATCGCTGTATTCAACTCAGATACACGGGAGTTCAGGCCCAACTGCTTACACATGCTTTTCCCACAACCTATCCCGGCCACTAACATAAGGAGGTTAGCAGGTACGTCTACAGTCAGGCAGGATGCGGGAGGGTTCTGCCCTGTCCTCAGCTCTCACAGGGAAGCATGCCTAGAAGCCAGCTCTCAACTAGCTGCATTCTTATGACAGTGTGAAGGTAGCAGTATTCTGAGTAAGGAGGTTCCCAGATTACCACTCTACTGCACCTGGAGATACCCTCCAGGTCTGCATTGTTAACTTGCGTCTCAGAGGCCTCTGGCAAAGTCTCTGGTGAAGACGTGAGAAACTCACTCTGCAGGCAGTGTGGAACTGTGAGGGACTGAGGGTGAGCTCAACTCTCAGAAGTAAGATGATTTGGACAAGGCGTTCAGCTACCTTCTCACATATGGAACTTAGTATGTAGCACCAGTCTACCCCAGGAATTACTGGGAAATCGCTGGATTGAGCTTGGAGGCACTAGTCTTGTGTGCCGGCAGATTCCAGTTTACCTCTCCCAACACTTCGGTGAAGCAGCGAGCCTAGGCCTTTTGGAAGCGAAAGGTAGCTGCAGGCAGGAGGTAGGGTTACAGGCCATAAGCTCAACTCTCAGAAGTGGGTATGCATGGGAGGCAGATGTCTGCTACCCACTCGGACATGCGAGTGGGAACCTAGCTACACTCTGATGAAGAAGGACTTGGAAATCGCTGTATTCAACTCAGATACCACGTGGGTTCAGGCACAACGATTCCACATGCTTTTCTCACAACCTTTCCCTGCCACTACCATGAGGACGTTAGCAGCTCCTTCTACAGTCAAGCAGGATGCGGGGGGTTGTGCCCTGTCCTTAGCTCTCACAGGGAAGCATGCCTTGAAGCCAGCTGCTCAACTAGCTGCATTCTTATGGACAGGGTGAAGGTAGCAGTATTCTGAGACAGGAGGTTCCCAGATTACCACTCTACTGCACCTGGAGATACCCTCCAGGTCTGCATTGTTAACTTGCGTATCATAGCCTCTGGCAAACGTCTCTGGTGAAGACTGTGCGAAACTCACTCTGCAGGCAGTGTGGAACTGTGAGGGACTGAGGGTTAGCTCAACTCTCAGAAGTAAGATGATTTTGGACAAGGCGTTCAGCTACCTTCTCACATATGGAACTTAGTATGTAGCACCAGTCTACCCCAGGAATTACTGGAAAATCGCTGGATTGAGCTTGGAGGCACTAGTCTTGTGTGCCGGCAGATTCCAGTTACCTCTCCCAACACTTCGGTGAAGCAGCGAGCCTAGGCCTTTTGGAAGCGAAAGGTAGCTGCAGGCAGGAGGTAGGTTACAGGCCATAAGCTCAACTCTCAGAAGTGTGTATGCATGGGAGGCAGATGTCTGCTACCCACTCGGACATGGGAGTTGGAACCTAGCTACACTCTGATTGAAGAAGGACTTTGGAAATCGCTGTATTCAACTCAGATACACGGGAGTTCAGGCCCAATGCTTACACATGCTTTTCCACAACCTTCCCAGCCACTAACATGAGGACGTTAGCAGCTACTTCTACAGTCAGGCAGGATGCGGGAGGGTTCTGCCCTGTCCTCAGCTCTCACAGGGAAGCATGCCTAGAAGCCAGCTCTCAACTAGCTGCATTCTTATGGCAGTGTGAAGGTAGCAGTATTCTGAGACAGGAGGTTCCCAGATTACCACTCTACTGCACCTGGAGATACCCTCCAGGTCTGCATTGTTAACTTGCGTCTCAGAAGCCTCTGGCAAACGTCTCTGGTGAAGACGTGCGAAACTCACTCTGCAGGCAGTGTGGAACTGTGAGGGACTGAGGGTGAGCTCAACTCTCAGAAGTAAGATGATTTTGGACAAGGCGTTCAGCTACCTTCTCACATATGGAACTTAGTATGTAGCACCAGTCTACCCCAGGAATTACTGGGAAATCGCTGGATTGAGCTTGGAGGCACTAGTCTTGTGTGCCGGGAGATTCCAGTTACCTCTCCCAACACTTCGGTCAAGCAGCGAGCCTAGGCCTTTTGGAAGCGAAAGGTAGCTGCAGGCAGGATGGGGGTTACAGGCCATAAGCTCAACTCTCAGAAGTGTGTATGCATGGGAGGCAGATGTCTGCTACCCACTCGGACATGCGAGTGGGAACCTAGCTACACTCTGATGAAGAAGGACTTTGGAAATCGCTGTATTCAACTCAGATACACGTGGGTTCAGGCCAACGATTCCACATGCTTTTCTCACAACCTTTCCCTGCCACTAACATGAGGACGTTAGCAGCTCCTTCTACAGTCAGGCAGGATGCGGGAGGGTTGTGCCCTGTCCTTAGCTCTCACAGGGAAGCATGCCTTGAAGCCAGCTGTCAACTAGCTGCATTCTTATGGCAGGGTGAAGGTAGCAGTATTCTGAGACAGGAGGTTCCCAGATTACCACTCTACTGCACCTGGAGATACCCTCCAGGTCTGCATTGTTAACTTGCGTCTCAGAAGCCTCTGGCAAACGTCTCTGGTGAAGACGTGCGAAACTCACTCTGCAGGCAGTGTGGAACTGTGAGGGACTGAGGGTGAGCTCAACTCTCAGAAGTAAGATGTTTTTGGACAAGGCGTTCAGCTACCTTCTCACGTATGGAACTTAGTATGTAGCACCAGTCTACCCCAGGAATTACTAGGAAATCGCTTGATTGAGCTTGGAGGCACTCGTCTTGTGTGCCGGGAGATTCCAGTTACCTCTCCCAACACTTGCGTCAAGCAGCGAGCCTAGGCCTTTTGGAAGCGAAAGGTAGCGCAGGCAGGATGTAGGGTTACAGGCCATAAGCTCAACTCTCAGAAGTGTGTATGCATGGGAGGCAGATGTCTGCTACCCACTCGGACATGGGAGTTGGAACCTAGCTACACTCTATTGAAGAACTTTTGGAAATCGCTGTATTCAACTCAGATACACGGGAGTTCAGGCCCAATGCTTACACATGCTTTTCCCACAACCTATCCCAGCCACTAACATAAGGAGGTTAGCAGGTACGTCTACAGTCAGGCAGGATGCGGGAGGGTTCTGCCCTGTCCTCAGCTCTCACAGGGAAGCATGCCTAGAAGCCAGCTCTCAACTAGCTGCATTCTTATGGCAGTGTGAAGGTAGCAGTATTCTGAGAAGGAGGTTCCCAGATTACCACTCTACTGCACCTGGAGATACCCTCCAGGTCTGCATTGTTAACTTGCGTCTCAGAGGCCTCTGGCAAACGTCTCTGGTGAAGACGTGCGAAACTCACTCTGCAGGCAGTGTGGAACTGTGAGGGACTGAGGGTGAGCTCAACTCTCAGCAGTAAGATGATTTTGGACAAGGCGTTCAGCTACCTTCTCACATATGGAACTTAGTATGTAGCACCAGTCTACCCCAGGAATTACTGGGAAATCGCTGGATTGAGCTTGGAGGCACTAGTCTTGTGTGCCGGGAGATTCCAGTTACCTCTCCCAACACTTCGGTGAAGCAGCGAGCCTAGGCCTTTTGGAAGCGAAAGGTAGCTGCAGGCAGGAGGTAGGGTTACAGGCCATAAGCTCAACTCTCAGAAGTGTGTATGCATGGGAGGCAGATGTCTGCTACCCACTCGGACATGCGAGTGGGAACCTAGCTACACTCTGATGAAGAAGGACTTTGGAAATCGCTGTATTCAACTCAGATACACGTGGGTTCAGGCACAACGATTCCACATGCTTTTCTCACAACCTTTCCCTGCCACTAACATGAGGACGTTAGCAGCTCCTTCTACAGTCAAGCAGGATGCGGGAGGGTTGTGCCCTGTCCTTAGCTCTCACAGGGAAGCATGCCTTGAAGCCAGCTGTCAACTAGCTGCATTCTTATGGCAGGGTGAAGGTAGCAGTATTCTGAGACAGGAGGTTCCCAGATTACCACTCTACTGCACCTGGAGATACCCTCCAGGTCTGCATTGTTAACTTGCGTCTCAGAAGCCTCTGGCAAACGTCTCTGGTGAAGACGTGCGAAACTCACTCTGCAGGCAGTGTGGAACTGTGAGGGACTGAGGGTGAGCTCAACTCTCAGAAGTAAGATGATTTTGGACAAGGCGTTCAGCTACCTTCTCACATGGAACTTAGTATGTAGCACCAGTCTACCCCAGGAATTACTAGGAAATCGCTGGATTGAGCTTGGAGGCACTCGTCTTGTGTGCCGGGAGATTCCAGTTACCTCTCCCAACACTTCGTCAAGCAGCGAGCCTAGGCCTTTTGGAAGCGAAAGGTAGCGGCAGGCAGGATGTAGGGTTACAGGCCATAAGCTCAACTCTCAGAAGTGTGTATGCATGGGAGGCAGATGTCTGCTACCCACTCGGACATGGGAGTTGGAACCTAGCTACACTCTGAAGAAGGATGGAAATCGCTGTATTCAACTCAGATACACGGGAGTTCAGGCCCAATGCTTACACATGCTTTTCCCACAACCTATCCCAGCCACTAACATGAGGAGGTTAGCAGCTACGTCTACAGTCAGGCAGGATGCGGGAGGGTTCTGCCCTGTCCTCAGCTCTCACAGGGAAGCATGCCTAGAAGCCAGCTCTCAACTAGCTGCATTCTTATGGCAGTGTGAAGGTAGCAGTATTCTGAGACAGGAGGTTCCCAGATTACCACTCTACTGCACCTGGAGATACCCTCCAGGTCTGCATTGTTAACTTGCGTCTCAGAAGCCTCTGGCAAACGTCTCTGGTGAAGACGTGCGAAACTCACTCTGCAGGCAGTGTGGAACTGTGAGGGACTGAGGGTGAGCTCAACTCTCAGAAGTAAGATGATTTTGGACAAGGCGTTCAGCTACCTTCTCACATATGGAACTTAGTATGTAGCACCAGTCTACCCCAGGAATTACTGGGAAATCGCTGGATTGAGCTTGGAGGCACTAGTCTTGTGTGCCGGGAGATTCCAGTTACCTCTCCCAACACTTCGTCAAGCAGCGAGCCTAGGCCTTTTGGAAGCGAAAGGTAGCTGCAGGCAGGATGGTAGGTTACAGGCCATAAGCTCAACTCTCAGAAGTGTGTATGCATGGGAGGCAGATGTCTGCTACCCACTCGGACATGGGAGTTGGAACCTAGCTACACTCTGATTGAAGAAGGACTTTGGAAATCGCTGTATTCAACTCAGATACACGGGAGTTCAGGCCCAATGCTTCCACATGCTTTTCCCACAACCTTTCCCAGCCACTAACATGAGGACGTTAGCAGCTCCTTCTACAGTCAGGCAGGATGCGGGAGGGTTCTGCCCTGTCCTCAGCTCTCACAGGGAAGCATGCCTTGAAGCCAGCTGTCAACTAGCTGCATTCTTATGGCAGTGTGAAGGTAGCAGTATTCTGAGACAGGAGGTTCCCAGATTACCACTCTACTGCACCTGGAGATACCCTCCAGGTCTGCATTGTTAACTTGCGTCTCAGAAGCCTCTGGCAAACGTCTCTGGTGAAGACGTGCGAAACTCACTCTGCAGGCAGTGTGGAACTGTGAGGGACTGAGGGTGAGCTCAACTCTCAGAAGTAAGATGATTTTGGACAAGGCGTTCAGCTACCTTCTCACATATGGAACTTAGTATGTAGCACCAGTCTACCCCAGGAATTACTAGGAAATCGCTGGATTGAGCTTGGAGGCACTCGTCTTGTGTGCCGGGAGATTCCAGTTACCTCTCCCAACACTTCGTCAAGCAGCGAGCCTAGGCCTTTTGGAAGCGAAAGGTAGCTGCAGGCAGGATGTAGGGTTACAGGCCATAAGCTCAACTCTCAGAAGTGTGTATGCATGGGAGGCAGATGTCTGCTACCCACTCGGACATGGGAGTTGGAACCTAGCTACACTCTGATTGAAGAAGGACTTTGGAAATCGCTGTATTCAACTCAGATACACGGGAGTTCAGGCCCAATGCTTACACATGCTTTTCCCACAACCTATCCCAGCCACTAACATAAGGAGGTTAGCAGCTACGTCTACAGTCAGGCAGGATGCGGGAGGGTTCTGCCCTGTCCTCAGCTCTCACAGGGAAGCATGCCTAGAAGCCAGCTCTCAACTAGCTGCATTCTTATGGCAGTGTGAAGGTAGCAGTATTCTGAGACAGGAGGTTCCCAGATTACCACTCTACTGCACCTGGAGATACCCTCCAGGTCTGCATTGTTAACTTGCGTCTCAGAGCCTCTGGCAAACGTCTCTGGTGAAGACGTGGAAACTCACTCTGCAGGCAGTGTGGAACTGTGAGGGACTGAGGGTGAGCTCAACTCTCAGCAGTAAGATGATTTTGGACAAGGCGTTCAGCTACCTTCTCACATATGGAACTTAGTATGTAGCACCAGTCTACCCCAGGAATTACTGGGAAATCGCTGGATTGAGCTTGGAGGCACTAGTCTTGTGTGCCGGGAGATTCCAGTTACCTCTCCCAACACTTCGGTGAAGCAGCGAGCCTAGGCCTTTTGGAAGCGAAAGGTAGCTGCAGGCAGGAGGTAGGGTTACAGGCCATAAGCTCAACTCTCAGAAGTGTGTATGCATGGGAGGCAGATGTCTGCTACCCACTCGGACATGCGAGTGGGAACCTAGCTACACTCTGATGAAGAAGGACTTTGGAAATCGCTGTATTCAACTCAGATACACGTGGGTTCAGGCACAACGATTCCACATGCTTTTCTCACAACCTTTCCCTGCCACTAACATGAGGACGTTAGCAGCTCCTTCTACAGTCAAGCAGGATGCGGGAGGGTTGTGCCCTGTCCTTAGCTCTCACAGGGAAGCATGCCTTGAAGCCAGCTGTCAACTAGCTGCATTCTTATGGCAGGGTGAAGGTAGCAGTATTCTGAGACAGGAGGTTCCCAGATTACCACTCTACTGCACCTGGAGATACCCTCCAGGTCTGCATTGTTAACTTGCGTCTCAGAAGCCTCTGGCAAACGTCTCTGGTGAAGACGTGCGAAACTCACTCTGCAGGCAGTGTGGAACTGTGAGGGACTGAGGGTGAGCTCAACTCTCAGAAGTAAGATGATTTTGGACAAGGCGTTCAGCTACCTTCTCACATATGGAACTTAGTATGTAGCACCAGTCTACCCCAGGAATTACTGGGAAATCGCTGGATTGAGCTTGGAGGCACTAGTCTTGTGTGCCGGGAGATTCCAGTTACCTCTCCCAACACTTCGTCAAGCAGCGAGCCTAGGCCTTTTGGAAGCGAAAGGTAGCTGCAGGCAGGATGTAGGGTTACAGGCCATAAGCTCAACTCTCAGAAGTGTGTATGCATGGGAGGCAGATGTCTGCTACCCACTCGGACATGGGAGTTGGAACCTAGCTACACTCTGATTGAAGAAGGATTTGGAAATCGCTGTATTCAACTCAGATACACGGGAGTTCAGGCCCAATGCTTACACATGCTTTTCCCACAACCTATCCCAGCCACTAACATAAGGAGGTTAGCAGCTACGTCTACAGTCAGGCAGGATGCGGGAGGGTTCTGCCCTGTCCTCAGCTCTCACAGGGAAGCATGCCTAGAAGCCAGCTCTCAACTAGCTGCATTCTTATGGCAGTGTGAAGGTAGCAGTATTCTGAGACAGGAGGTTCCCAGATTACCACTCTACTGCACCTGGAGATACCCTCCAGGTCTGCATTGTTAACTTGCGTCTCAGAAGCCTCTGGCAAACGTCTCTGGTGAAGACGTGCGAAACTCACTCTGCAGGCAGTGTGGAACTGTGAGGGACTGAGGGTGAGCTCAACTCTCAGAAGTAAGATGATTTTGGACAAGGCGTTCAGCTACCTTCTCACATATGGAACTTAGTATGTAGCACCAGTCTACCCCAGGAATTACTGGGAAATCGCTGGATTGAGCTTGGAGGCACTAGTCTTGTGTGCCGGGAGATTCCAGTTACCTCTCCCAACACTTCGGTCAAGCAGCGAGCCTAGGCCTTTTGGAAGCGAAAGGTAGCTGCAGGCAGGATGTAGGGTTACAGGCCATAAGCTCAACTCTCAGAAGTGTGTATGCATGGGAGGCAGATGTCTGCTACCCACTCGGACATGGGAGTTGGAACCTAGCTACACTCTGATGAAGAAGGACTTTGGAAATCGCTGTATTCAACTCAGATACACGGGGTTCAGGCCCAATGCTTCACATGCTTTTCCACAACCTTTCCCAGCCACTAACATGAGGACGTTAGCAGCTCCTTCTACAGTCAGGCAGGATGCGGGAGGGTTCTGCCCTGTCCTCAGCTCTCACAGGGAAGCATGCCTTGAAGCCAGCTGTCAACTAGCTGCATTCTTATGGCAGTGTGAAGGTAGCAGTATTCTGAGACAGGAGGTTCCCAGATTACCACTCTACTGCACCTGGAGATACCCTCCAGGTCTGCATTGTTAACTTGCGTCTCAGAAGCCTCTGGCAAACGTCTCTGGTGAAGACGTGCGAAACTCACTCTGCAGGCAGTGTGGAACTGTGAGGGACTGAGGGTGAGCTCAACTCTCAGAAGTAAGATGATTTTGGACAAGGCGTTCAGCTACCTTCTCACATATGGAACTTAGTATGTAGCACCAGTCTACCCCAGGAATTACTGGGAAATCGCTGGATTGAGCTTGGAGGCACTAGTCTTGTGTGCCGGGAGATTCCAGTTACCTCTCCCAACACTTCGGTCAAGCAGCGAGCCTAGGCCTTTTGGAAGCGAAAGGTAGCTGCAGGCAGGAGTAGGGTTACAGGCCATAAGCTCAACTCTCAGAAGTGTGTATGCATGGGAGGCAGATGTCTGCTACCCACTCGGACATGGGAGTTGGAACCTAGCTACACTCTGATGAAGAAGGACTTTGGAAATCGCTGTATTCAACTCAGATACACGGGGTTCAGGCCCAATGCTTCCACATGCTTTTCCACAACCTTTCCCAGCCACTAACATGAGGACGTTAGCAGCTCCTTCTACAGTCAGGCAGGATGCGGGAGGGTTCTGCCCTGTCCTCAGCTCTCACAGGGAAGCATGCCTTGAAGCCAGCTCAACTAGCTGCATTCTTATGGCAGTGTGAAGGTAGCAGTATTCTGAGACAGGAGGTTCCCAGATTACCACTCTACTGCACCTGGAGATACCCTCCAGGTCTGCATTGTTAACTTGCGTCTCAGAAGCCTCTGGCAAACGTCTCTGGTGAAGACGTGCGAAACTCACTCTGCAGGCAGTGTGGAACTGTGAGGGACTGAGGGTGAGCTCAACTCTCAGAAGTAAGATGATTTTGGACAAGGCGTTCAGCTACCTTCTCACATATGGAACTTAGTATGTAGCACCAGTCTACCCCAGGAATTACTGGAAATCGCTGGATTGAGCTTGGAGGCACTCGTCTTGTGTGCCGGGAGATTCCAGTTACCTCTCCCAACACTTGCGTCAAGCAGCGAGCCTAGGCCTTTTGGAAGCGAAAGGTAGCTGCAGGCAGGATGTAGGGTTACAGGCCATAAGCTCAACTCTCAGAAGTGTGTATGCATGGGAGGCAGATGTCTGCTACCCACTCGGACATGGGAGTTGGAACCTAGCTACACTCTGATTGAAGAAGGATTTGGAAATCGCTGTATTCAACTCAGATACACGGGAGTTCAGGCCCAATGCTTACACATGCTTTTCCCACAACCTATCCCAGCCACTAACATAAGGAGGTTAGCAGCTACGTCTACAGTCAGGCAGGATGCGGGAGGGTTCTGCCCTGTCCTCAGCTCTCACAGGGAAGCATGCCTAGAAGCCAGCTCTCAACTAGCTGCATTCTTATGGCAGTGTGAAGGTAGCAGTATTCTGAGACAGGAGGTTCCCAGATTACCACTCTACTGCACCTGGAGATACCCTCCAGGTCTGCATTGTTAACTTGCGTCTCAGAGCCTCTGGCAAAAGTCTCTGGTGAAGACGTGCGAAACTCACTCTGCAGGCAGTGTGGAACTGTGAGGGACTGAGGGTGAGCTCAACTCTCAGCAGTAAGATGATTTTGGACAAGGCGTTCAGCTACCTTCTCACATATGGAACTTAGTATGTAGCACCAGTCTACCCCAGGAATTACTGGGAAATCGCTGGATTGAGCTTGGAGGCACTAGTCTTGTGTGCCGGGAGATTCCAGTTACCTCTCCCAACACTTCGGTGAAGCAGCGAGCCTAGGCCTTTTGGAAGCGAAAGGTAGCTGCAGGCAGGAGGTAGGGTTACAGGCCATAAGCTCAACTCTCAGAAGTGTGTATGCATGGGAGGCAGATGTCTGCTACCCACTCGGACATGCGAGTGGGAACCTAGCTACACTCTGATGAAGAAGGACTTTGGAAATCGCTGTATTCAACTCAGATACACGTGGGTTCAGGCACAACGATTCCACATGCTTTTCTCACAACCTTTCCCTGCCACTAACATGAGGACGTTAGCAGCTCCTTCTACAGTCAAGCAGGATGCGGGAGGGTTGTGCCCTGTCCTTAGCTCTCACAGGGAAGCATGCCTTGAAGCCAGCTGTCAACTAGCTGCATTCTTATGGCAGGGTGAAGGTAGCAGTATTCTGAGACAGGAGGTTCCCAGATTACCACTCTACTGCACCTGGAGATACCCTCCAGGTCTGCATTGTTAACTTGCGTCTCAGAAGCCTCTGGCAAACGTCTCTGGTGAAGACGTGCGAAACTCACTCTGCAGGCAGTGTGGAACTGTGAGGGACTGAGGGTGAGCTCAACTCTCAGAAGTAAGATGATTTTGGACAAGGCGTTCAGCTACCTTCTCACATATGGAACTTAGTATGTAGCACCAGTCTACCCCAGGAATTACTAGGAAATCGCTGGATTGAGCTTGGAGGCACTCGTCTTGTGTGCCGGGAGATTCCAGTTACCTCTCCCAACACTTCGTCAAGCAGCGAGCCTAGGCCTTTTGGAAGCGAAAGGTAGCTGCAGGCAGGATGTAGGGTTACAGGCCATAAGCTCAACTCTCAGAAGTGTGTATGCATGGGAGGCAGATGTCTGCTACCCACTCGGACATGGGAGTTGGAACCTAGCTACACTCTGATTGAAGAAGGACTTGGAAATCGCTGTATTCAACTCAGATACACGGGAGTTCAGGCCCAATGCTTACACATGCTTTTCCCACAACCTATCCCAGCCACTAACATAAGGACGTTAGCAGCTACTTCTACAGTCAGGCAGGATGCGGGAGGGTTCTGCCCTGTCCTCAGCTCTCACAGGGAAGCATGCCTTGAAGCCAGCTCTCAACTAGCTGCATTCTTATGGCAGTGTGAAGGTAGCAGTATTCTGAGACAGGAGGTTCCCAGATTACCACTCTACTGCACCTGGAGATACCCTCCAGGTCTGCATTGTTAACTTGCGTCTCAGAAGCCTCTGGCAAACGTCTCTGGTGAAGACGTGCGAAACTCACTCTGCAGGCAGTGTGGAACTGTGAGGGACTGAGGGTGAGCTCAACTCTCAGCAGTAAGATGATTTTGGACAAGGCGTTCAGCTACCTTCTCACATATGGAACTTAGTATGTAGCACCAGTCTACCCCAGGAATTACTGGGAAATCGCTGGATTGAGCTTGGAGGCACTAGTCTTGTGTGCCGGGAGATTCCAGTTACCTCTCCCAACACTTCGTGAAGCAGCGAGCCTAGGCCTTTTGGAAGCGAAAGGTAGCTGCAGGCAGGAGGTAGGGTTACAGGCCATAAGCTCAACTCTCAGAAGTGTGTATGCATGGGAGGCAGATGTCTGCTACCCACTCGGACATGGGAGTTGGAACCTAGCTACACTCTGATGAAGAAGGACTTTGGAAATCGCTGTATTCAACTCAGATACACGGGGTTCAGGCACAACGATTCCACATGCTTTTCTCACAACCTTTCCCTGCCACTAACATGAGGACGTTAGCAGCTCCTTCTACAGTCAGGCAGGATGCGGGAGGGTTGTGCCCTGTCCTCAGCTCTCACAGGGAAGCATGCCTTGAAGCCAGCTGTCAACTAGCTGCATTCTTATGGCAGGGTGAAGGTAGCAGTATTCTGAGACAGGAGGTTCCCAGATTACCACTCTACTGCACCTGGAGATACCCTCCAGGTCTGCATTGTTAACTTGCGTCTCAGAAGCCTCTGGCAAACGTCTCTGGTGAAGACGTGCGAAACTCACTCTGCAGGCAGTGTGGAACTGTGAGGGACTGAGGGTGAGCTCAACTCTCAGAAGTAAGATGATTTTGGACAAGGCGTTCAGCTACCTTCTCACATATGGAACTTAGTATGTAGCACCAGTCTACCCCAGGAATTACTAGGAAATCGCTGGATTGAGCTTGGAGGCACTCGTCTTGTGTGCCGGGAGATTCCAGTTACCTCTCCCAACACTTGCGTCAAGCAGCGAGCCTAGGCCTTTTGGAAGCGAAAGGTAGCGGCAGGCAGGATGTAGGGTTACAGGCCATAAGCTCAACTCTCAGAAGTGTGTATGCATGGGAGGCAGATGTCTGCTACCCACTCGGACATGGGAGTTGGAACCTAGCTACACTCTATTGAAGAAGGATGTTGGAAATCGCTGTATTCAACTCAGATACACGGGAGTTCAGGCCCAATGCTTACACATGCTTTTCCCACAACCTATCCCAGCCACTAACATAAGGAGGTTAGCAGCTTCGTCTACAGTCAGGCAGGATGCGGGAGGGTTCTGCCCTGTCCTCAGCTCTCACAGGGAAGCATGCCTAGAAGCCAGCTCTCAACTAGCTGCATTCTTATGGCAGTGTGAAGGTAGCAGTATTCTGAGACAGGAGGTTCCCAGATTACCACTCTACTGCACCTGGAGATACCCTCCAGGTCTGCATTGTTAACTTGCGTCTCAGAGGCCTCTGGCAAAAGTCTCTGGTGAAGACGTGGGAAACTCACTCTGCAGGCAGTGTGGAACTGTGAGGGACTGAGGGTGAGCTCAACTCTCAGCAGTAAGATGATTTTGGACAAGGCGTTCAGCTACCTTCTCACATATGGAACTTAGTATGTAGCACCAGTCTACCCCAGGAATTACTGGGAAATCGCTGGATTGAGCTTGGAGGCACTAGTCTTGTGTGCCGGGAGATTCCAGTTACCTCTCCCAACACTTCGGTGAAGCAGCGAGCCTAGGCCTTTTGGAAGCGAAAGGTAGCTGCAGGCAGGAGGTAGGGTTACAGGCCATAAGCTCAACTCTCAGAAGTGGTATGCATGGGAGGCAGATGTCTGCTACCCACTCGGACATGCGAGTGGGAACCTAGCTACACTCTGATGAAGAAGGACTTTGGAAATCGCTGTATTCAACTCAGATACACGTGGGTTCAGGCACAACGATTCCACATGCTTTTCTCACAACCTTTCCCTGCCACTAACATGAGGACGTTAGCAGCTCCTTCTACAGTCAAGCAGGATGCGGGAGGGTTGTGCCCTGTCCTTAGCTCTCACAGGGAAGCATGCCTTGAAGCCAGCTGTCAACTAGCTGCATTCTTATGGCAGGGTGAAGGTAGCAGTATTCTGAGACAGGAGGTTCCCAGATTACCACTCTACTGCACCTGGAGATACCCTCCAGGTCTGCATTGTTAACTTGCGTCTCAGAAGCCTCTGGCAAACGTCTCTGGTGAAGACGTGCGAAACTCACTCTGCAGGCAGTGTGGAACTGTGAGGGACTGAGGGTGAGCTCAACTCTCAGAAGTAAGATGATTTTGGACAAGGCGTTCAGCTACCTTCTCACATATGGAACTTAGTATGTAGCACCAGTCTACCCCAGGAATTACTAGGAAATCGCTGGATTGAGCTTGGAGGCACTCGTCTTGTGTGCCGGGAGATTCCAGTTACCTCTCCCAACACTTGCGTCAAGCAGCGAGCCTAGGCCTTTTGGAAGCGAAAGGTAGCGGCAGGCAGGATGTAGGGTTACAGGCCATAAGCTCAACTCTCAGAAGTGTGTATGCATGGGAGGCAGATGTCTGCTACCCACTCGGACATGGGAGTTGGAACCTAGCTACACTCTATTGAAGAAGGATGTTGGAAATCGCTGTATTCAACTCAGATACACGGGAGTTCAGGCCCAATGCTTACACATGCTTTTCCCACAACCTATCCCAGCCACTAACATAAGGAGGTTAGCAGGTACGTCTACAGTCAGGCAGGATGCGGGAGGGTTCTGCCCTGTCCTCAGCTCTCACAGGGAAGCATGCCTAGAAGCCAGCTCTCAACTAGCTGCATTCTTATGGCAGTGTGAAGGTAGCAGTATTCTGAGAAGGAGGTTCCCAGATTACCACTCTACTGCACCTGGAGATACCCTCCAGGTCTGCATTGTTAACTTGCGTCTCAGAGCCTCTGGCAAAAGTCTCTGGTGAAGACGTGGGAAACTCACTCTGCAGGCAGTGTGGAACTGTGAGGGACTGAGGGTGAGCTCAACTCTCAGCAGTAAGATGATTTTGGACAAGGCGTTCAGCTACCTTCTCACATATGGAACTTAGTATGTAGCACCAGTCTACCCCAGGAATTACTGGGAAATCGCTGGATTGAGCTTGGAGGCACTAGTCTTGTGTGCCGGGAGATTCCAGTTACCTCTCCCAACACTTCGGTGAAGCAGCGAGCCTAGGCCTTTTGGAAGCGAAAGGTAGCTGCAGGCAGGAGGTAGGGTTACAGGCCATAAGCTCAACTCTCAGAAGTGTGTATGCATGGGAGGCAGATGTCTGCTACCCACTCGGACATGCGAGTGGGAACCTAGCTACACTCTGATGAAGAAGGACTTTGGAAATCGCTGTATTCAACTCAGATACACGTGGGTTCAGGCACAACGATTCCACATGCTTTTCTCACAACCTTTCCCTGCCACTAACATGAGGACGTTAGCAGCTCCTTCTACAGTCAAGCAGGATGCGGGAGGGTTGTGCCCTGTCCTTAGCTCTCACAGGGAAGCATGCCTTGAAGCCAGCTGTCAACTAGCTGCATTCTTATGGCAGGGTGAAGGTAGCAGTATTCTGAGACAGGAGGTTCCCAGATTACCACTCTACTGCACCTGGAGATACCCTCCAGGTCTGCATTGTTAACTTGCGTCTCAGAAGCCTCTGGCAAACGTCTCTGGTGAAGACGTGCGAAACTCACTCTGCAGGCAGTGTGGAACTGTGAGGGACTGAGGGTGAGCTCAACTCTCAGAAGTAAGATGATTTTGGACAAGGCGTTCAGCTACCTTCTCACATATGGAACTTAGTATGTAGCACCAGTCTACCCCAGGAATTACTAGGAAATCGCTGGATTGAGCTTGGAGGCACTCGTCTTGTGTGCCGGGAGATTCCAGTTACCTCTCCCAACACTTGCGTCAAGCAGCGAGCCTAGGCCTTTTGGAAGCGAAAGGTAGCGGCAGGCAGGATGTAGGGTTACAGGCCATAAGCTCAACTCTCAGAAGTGTGTATGCATGGGAGGCAGATGTCTGCTACCCACTCGGACATGGGAGTTGGAACCTAGCTACACTCCTTGAAGAAGGATGTTGGAAATCGCTGTATTCAACTCAGATACACGGGAGTTCAGGCCCAATGCTTACACATGCTTTTCCCACAACCTATCCCAGCCACTAACATAAGGAGGTTAGCAGGTACGTCTACAGTCAGGCAGGATGCGGGAGGGTTCTGCCCTGTCCTCAGCTCTCACAGGGAAGCATGCCTAGAAGCCAGCTCTCAACTAGCTGCATTCTTATGGCAGTGTGAAGGTAGCAGTATTCTGAGACAGGAGGTTCCCAGATTACCACTCTACTGCACCTGGAGATACCCTCCAGGTCTGCATTGTTAACTTGCGTCTCAGAAGCCTCTGGCAAAAGTCTCTGGTGAAGACGTGGAAACTCACTCTGCAGGCAGTGTGGAACTGTGAGGGACTGAGGGTGAGCTCAACTCTCAGCAGTAAGATGATTTTGGACAAGGCGTTCAGCTACCTTCTCACATATGGAACTTAGTATGTAGCACCAGTCTACCCCAGGAATTACTGGGAAATCGCTGGATTGAGCTTGGAGGCACTAGTCTTGTGTGCCGGGAGATTCCAGTTACCTCTCCCAACACTTCGGTGAAGCAGCGAGCCTAGGCCTTTTGGAAGCGAAAGGTAGCTGCAGGCAGGAGGTAGGGTTACAGGCCATAAGCTCAACTCTCAGAAGTGTGTATGCATGGGAGGCAGATGTCTGCTACCCACTCGGACATGCGAGTGGGAACCTAGCTACACTCTGATGAAGAAGGACTTTGGAAATCGCTGTATTCAACTCAGATACACGTGGGTTCAGGCACAACGATTCCACATGCTTTTCTCACAACCTTTCCCTGCCACTAACATGAGGACGTTAGCAGCTCCTTCTACAGTCAAGCAGGATGCGGGAGGGTTGTGCCCTGTCCTCAGCTCTCACAGGGAAGCATGCCTTGAAGCCAGCTGTCAACTAGCTGCATTCTTATGGCAGGGTGAAGGTAGCAGTATTCTGAGACAGGAGGTTCCCAGATTACCACTCTACTGCACCTGGAGATACCCTCCAGGTCTGCATTGTTAACTTGCGTCTCAGAAGCCTCTGGCAAACGTCTCTGGTGAAGACGTGCGAAACTCACTCTGCAGGCAGTGTGGAACTGTGAGGGACTGAGGGTGAGCTCAACTCTCAGAAGTAAGATGATTTTGGACAAGGCGTTCAGCTACCTTCTCACATATGGAACTTAGTATGTAGCACCAGTCTACCCCAGGAATTACTGGGAAATCGCTGGATTGAGCTTGGAGGCACTCGTCTTGTGTGCCGGGAGATTCCAGTTACCTCTCCCAACACTTGCGTCAAGCAGCGAGCCTAGGCCTTTTGGAAGCGAAAGGTAGCGCAGGCAGGATGTAGGGTTACAGGCCATAAGCTCAACTCTCAGAAGTGTGTATGCATGGGAGGCAGATGTCTGCTACCCACTCGGACATGGGAGTTGGAACCTAGCTACACTCTATTGAAGAAGGATGTTGGAAATCGCTGTATTCAACTCAGATACACGGGAGTTCAGGCCCAATGCTTACACATGCTTTTCCCACAACCTATCCCAGCCACTAACATAAGGAGGTTAGCAGGTACGTCTACAGTCAGGCAGGATGCGGGAGGGTTCTGCCCTGTCCTCAGCTCTCACAGGGAAGCATGCCTAGAAGCCAGCTCTCAACTAGCTGCATTCTTATGGCAGTGTGAAGGTAGCAGTATTCTGAGACAGGAGGTTCCCAGATTACCACTCTACTGCACCTGGAGATACCCTCCAGGTCTGCATTGTTAACTTGCGTCTCAGAGCCTCTGGCAAAAGTCTCTGGTGAAGACGTGGGAAACTCACTCTGCAGGCAGTGTGGAACTGTGAGGGACTGAGGGTGAGCTCAACTCTCAGCAGTAAGATGATTTTGGACAAGGCGTTCAGCTACCTTCTCACATATGGAACTTAGTATGTAGCACCAGTCTACCCCAGGAATTACTGGGAAATCGCTGGATTGAGCTTGGAGGCACTAGTCTTGTGTGCCGGGAGATTCCAGTTACCTCTCCCAACACTTCGGTGAAGCAGCGAGCCTAGGCCTTTTGGAAGCGAAAGGTAGCTGCAGGCAGGAGGTAGGGTTACAGGCCATAAGCTCAACTCTCAGAAGTGTGTATGCATGGGAGGCAGATGTCTGCTACCCACTCGGACATGCGAGTGGGAACCTAGCTACACTCTGATGAAGAAGGACTTTGGAAATCGCTGTATTCAACTCAGATACACGTGGGTTCAGGCACAACGATTCCACATGCTTTTCTCACAACCTTTCCCTGCCACTAACATGAGGACGTTAGCAGCTCCTTCTACAGTCAAGCAGGATGCGGGAGGGTTGTGCCCTGTCCTTAGCTCTCACAGGGAAGCATGCCTTGAAGCCAGCTGTCAACTAGCTGCATTCTTATGGCAGGGTGAAGGTAGCAGTATTCTGAGACAGGAGGTTCCCAGATTACCACTCTACTGCACCTGGAGATACCCTCCAGGTCTGCATTGTTAACTTGCGTCTCAGAAGCCTCTGGCAAACGTCTCTGGTGAAGACGTGCGAAACTCACTCTGCAGGCAGTGTGGAACTGTGAGGGACTGAGGGTGAGCTCAACTCTCAGAAGTAAGATGATTTTGGACAAGGCGTTCAGCTACCTTCTCACATATGGAACTTAGTATGTAGCACCAGTCTACCCCAGGAATTACTAGGAAATCGCTGGATTGAGCTTGGAGGCACTCGTCTTGTGTGCCGGGAGATTCCAGTTACCTCTCCCAACACTTGCGTCAAGCAGCGAGCCTAGGCCTTTTGGAAGCGAAAGGTAGCGGCAGGCAGGATGTAGGGTTACAGGCCATAAGCTCAACTCTCAGAAGTGTGTATGCATGGGAGGCAGATGTCTGCTACCCACTCGGACATGGGAGTTGGAACCTAGCTACACTCTATTGAAGAAGGATGTTGGAAATCGCTGTATTCAACTCAGATACACGGGAGTTCAGGCCCAATGCTTACACATGCTTTTCCCACAACCTATCCCAGCCACTAACATAAGGAGGTTAGCAGGTACGTCTACAGTCAGGCAGGATGCGGGAGGGTTCTGCCCTGTCCTCAGCTCTCACAGGGAAGCATGCCTAGAAGCCAGCTCTCAACTAGCTGCATTCTTATGGCAGTGTGAAGGTAGCAGTATTCTGAGACAGGAGGTTCCCAGATTACCACTCTACTGCACCTGGAGATACCCTCCAGGTCTGCATTGTTAACTTGCGTCTCAGAGCCTCTGGCAAAAGTCTCTGGTGAAGACGTGCGAAACTCACTCTGCAGGCAGTGTGGAACTGTGAGGGACTGAGGGTGAGCTCAACTCTCAGCAGTAAGATGATTTTGGACAAGGCGTTCAGCTACCTTCTCACATATGGAACTTAGTATGTAGCACCAGTCTACCCCAGGAATTACTGGGAAATCGCTGGATTGAGCTTGGAGGCACTAGTCTTGTGTGCCGGGAGATTCCAGTTACCTCTCCCAACACTTCGGTGAAGCAGCGAGCCTAGGCCTTTTGGAAGCGAAAGGTAGCTGCAGGCAGGAGGTAGGGTTACAGGCCATAAGCTCAACTCTCAGAAGTGTGTATGCATGGGAGGCAGATGTCTGCTACCCACTCGGACATGCGAGTGGGAACCTAGCTACACTCTGATGAAGAAGGACTTTGGAAATCGCTGTATTCAACTCAGATACACGTGGGTTCAGGCACAACGATTCCACATGCTTTTCTCACAACCTTTCCCTGCCACTAACATGAGGACGTTAGCAGCTCCTTCTACAGTCAAGCAGGATGCGGGAGGGTTGTGCCCTGTCCTTAGCTCTCACAGGGAAGCATGCCTTGAAGCCAGCTGTCAACTAGCTGCATTCTTATGGCAGGGTGAAGGTAGCAGTATTCTGAGACAGGAGGTTCCCAGATTACCACTCTACTGCACCTGGAGATACCCTCCAGGTCTGCATTGTTAACTTGCGTCTCAGAGCCTCTGGCAAACGTCTCTGGTGAAGACGTGCGAAACTCACTCTGCAGGCAGTGTGGAACTGTGAGGGACTGAGGGTGAGCTCAACTCTCAGAAGTAAGATGATTTTGGACAAGGCGTTCAGCTACCTTCTCACATATGGAACTTAGTATGTAGCACCAGTCTACCCCAGGAATTACTAGGAAATCGCTGGATTGAGCTTGGAGGCACTCGTCTTGTGTGCCGGGAGATTCCAGTTACCTCTCCCAACACTTGCGTCAAGCAGCGAGCCTAGGCCTTTTGGAAGCGAAAGGTAGCGGCAGGCAGGATGTAGGGTTACAGGCCATAAGCTCAACTCTCAGAAGTGTGTATGCATGGGAGGCAGATGTCTGCTACCCACTCGGACATGGGAGTTGGAACCTAGCTACACTCTATTGAAGAAGGATGTTGGAAATCGCTGTATTCAACTCAGATACACGGGAGTTCAGGCCCAATGCTTACACATGCTTTTCCCACAACCTATCCCAGCCACTAACATAAGGAGGTTAGCAGGTACGTCTACAGTCAGGCAGGATGCGGGAGGGTTCTGCCCTGTCCTCAGCTCTCACAGGGAAGCATGCCTAGAAGCCAGCTCTCAACTAGCTGCATTCTTATGACAGTGTGAAGGTAGCAGTATTCTGAGACAGGAGGTTCCCAGATTACCACTCTACTGCACCTGGAGATACCCTCCAGGTCTGCATTGTTAACTTGCGTCTCAGAGCCTCTGGCAAAAGTCTCTGGTGAAGACGTGGGAAACTCACTCTGCAGGCAGTGTGGAACTGTGAGGGACTGAGGGTGAGCTCAACTCTCAGCAGTAAGATGATTTTGGACAAGGCGTTCAGCTACCTTCTCACATATGGAACTTAGTATGTAGCACCAGTCTACCCCAGGAATTACTGGGAAATCGCTGGATTGAGCTTGGAGGCACTAGTCTTGTGTGCCGGGAGATTCCAGTTACCTCTCCCAACACTTCGGTGAAGCAGCGAGCCTAGGCCTTTTGGAAGCGAAAGGTAGCTGCAGGCAGGAGGTAGGGTTACAGGCCATAAGCTCAACTCTCAGAAGTGTGTATGCATGGGAGGCAGATGTCTGCTACCCACTCGGACATGCGAGTGGGAACCTAGCTACACTCTGATGAAGAAGGACTTTGGAAATCGCTGTATTCAACTCAGATACACGTGGGTTCAGGCACAACGATTCCACATGCTTTTCTCACAACCTTTCCCTGCCACTAACATGAGGACGTTAGCAGCTCCTTCTACAGTCAAGCAGGATGCGGGAGGGTTGTGCCCTGTCCTTAGCTCTCACAGGGAAGCATGCCTTGAAGCCAGCTGTCAACTAGCTGCATTCTTATGGCAGGGTGAAGGTAGCAGTATTCTGAGACAGGAGGTTCCCAGATTACCACTCTACTGCACCTGGAGATACCCTCCAGGTCTGCATTGTTAACTTGCGTCTCAGAAGCCTCTGGCAAACGTCTCTGGTGAAGACGTGCGAAACTCACTCTGCAGGCAGTGTGGAACTGTGAGGGACTGAGGGTGAGCTCAACTCTCAGAAGTAAGATGATTTTGGACAAGGCGTTCAGCTACCTTCTCACATATGGAACTTAGTATGTAGCACCAGTCTACCCCAGGAATTACTGGGAAATCGCTGGATTGAGCTTGGAGGCACTCGTCTTGTGTGCCGGGAGATTCCAGTTACCTCTCCCAACACTTCGTCAAGCAGCGAGCCTAGGCCTTTTGGAAGCGAAAGGTAGCTGCAGGCAGGATGTAGGGTTACAGGCCATAAGCTCAACTCTCAGAAGTGTGTATGCATGGGAGGCAGATGTCTGCTACCCACTCGGACATGGGAGTTGGAACCTAGCTACACTCTATTGAAGAAGGATGTTGGAAATCGCTGTATTCAACTCAGATACACGGGAGTTCAGGCCCAATGCTTACACATGCTTTTCCCACAACCTATCCCAGCCACTAACATAGGAGTTAGCAGCTACTTCTACAGTCAGGCAGGATGCGGGAGGGTTCTGCCCTGTCCTCAGCTCTCACAGGGAAGCATGCCTAGAAGCCAGCTCTCAACTAGCTGCATTCTTATGGCAGTGTGAAGGTAGCAGTATTCTGAGACAGGAGGTTCCCAGATTACCACTCTACTGCACCTGGAGATACCCTCCAGGTCTGCATTGTTAACTTGCGTCTCAGAGGCCTCTGGCAAAAGTCTCTGGTGAAGACGTGCGAAACTCACTCTGCAGGCAGTGTGGAACTGTGAGGGACTGAGGGTGAGCTCAACTCTCAGCAGTAAGATGATTTTGGACAAGGCGTTCAGCTACCTTCTCACATATGGAACTTAGTATGTAGCACCAGTCTACCCCAGGAATTACTGGGAAATCGCTGGATTGAGCTTGGAGGCACTAGTCTTGTGTGCCGGGAGATTCCAGTTACCTCTCCCAACACTTCGGTGAAGCAGCGAGCCTAGGCCTTTTGGAAGCGAAAGGTAGCTGCAGGCAGGAGGTAGGGTTACAGGCCATAAGCTCAACTCTCAGAAGTGGGTATGCATGGGAGGCAGATGTCTGCTACCCACTCGGACATGCGAGTGGGAACCTAGCTACACTCTGATGAAGAAGGACTTTGGAAATCGCTGTATTCAACTCAGATACACGTGGGTTCAGGCACAACGATTCCACATGCTTTTCTCACAACCTTTCCCTGCCACTAACATGAGGACGTTAGCAGCTCCTTCTACAGTCAAGCAGGATGCGGGAGGGTTGTGCCCTGTCCTTAGCTCTCACAGGGAAGCATGCCTTGAAGCCAGCTGTCAACTAGCTGCATTCTTATGGCAGGGTGAAGGTAGCAGTATTCTGAGACAGGAGGTTCCCAGATTACCACTCTACTGCACCTGGAGATACCCTCCAGGTCTGCATTGTTAACTTGCGTCTCAGAAGCCTCTGGCAAACGTCTCTGGTGAAGACGTGCGAAACTCACTCTGCAGGCAGTGTGGAACTGTGAGGGACTGAGGGTGAGCTCAACTCTCAGAAGTAAGATGATTTTGGACAAGGCGTTCAGCTACCTTCTCACATATGGAACTTAGTATGTAGCACCAGTCTACCCCAGGAATTACTAGGAAATCGCTGGATTGAGCTTGGAGGCACTCGTCTTGTGTGCCGGGAGATTCCAGTTACCTCTCCCAACACTTGCGTCAAGCAGCGAGCCTAGGCCTTTTGGAAGCGAAAGGTAGCGCAGGCAGGATGTAGGGTTACAGGCCATAAGCTCAACTCTCAGAAGTGTGTATGCATGGGAGGCAGATGTCTGCTACCCACTCGGACATGGGAGTTGGAACCTAGCTACACCTATTGAAGAAGGATGTTGGAAATCGCTGTATTCAACTCAGATACACGGGAGTTCAGGCCCAATGCTTACACATGCTTTTCCCACAACCTATCCCAGCCACTAACATAAGGAGGTTAGCAGGTACGTCTACAGTCAGGCAGGATGCGGGAGGGTTCTGCCCTGTCCTCAGCTCTCACAGGGAAGCATGCCTAGAAGCCAGCTCTCAACTAGCTGCATTCTTATGACAGTGTGAAGGTAGCAGTATTCTGAGACAGGAGGTTCCCAGATTACCACTCTACTGCACCTGGAGATACCCTCCAGGTCTGCATTGTTAACTTGCGTCTCAGAGCCTCTGGCAAAAGTCTCTGGTGAAGACGTGGGAAACTCACTCTGCAGGCAGTGTGGAACTGTGAGGGACTGAGGGTGAGCTCAACTCTCAGCAGTAAGATGATTTTGGACAAGGCGTTCAGCTACCTTCTCACATATGGAACTTAGTATGTAGCACCAGTCTACCCCAGGAATTACTGGGAAATCGCTGGATTGAGCTTGGAGGCACTAGTCTTGTGTGCCGGGAGATTCCAGTTACCTCTCCCAACACTTCGGTGAAGCAGCGAGCCTAGGCCTTTTGGAAGCGAAAGGTAGCTGCAGGCAGGAGGTAGGGTTACAGGCCATAAGCTCAACTCTCAGAAGTGGGTATGCATGGGAGGCAGATGTCTGCTACCCACTCGGACATGCGAGTGGGAACCTAGCTACACTCTGATGAAGAAGGACTTTGGAAATCGCTGTATTCAACTCAGATACACGTGGGTTCAGGCACAACGATTCCACATGCTTTTCTCACAACCTTTCCCTGCCACTAACATGAGGACGTTAGCAGCTCCTTCTACAGTCAAGCAGGATGCGGGAGGGTTGTGCCCTGTCCTTAGCTCTCACAGGGAAGCATGCCTTGAAGCCAGCTGTCAACTAGCTGCATTCTTATGGCAGGGTGAAGGTAGCAGTATTCTGAGACAGGAGGTTCCCAGATTACCACTCTACTGCACCTGGAGATACCCTCCAGGTCTGCATTGTTAACTTGCGTCTCAGAAGCCTCTGGCAAACGTCTCTGGTGAAGACGTGCGAAACTCACTCTGCAGGCAGTGTGGAACTGTGAGGGACTGAGGGTGAGCTCAACTCTCAGAAGTAAGATGATTTTGGACAAGGCGTTCAGCTACCTTCTCACATATGGAACTTAGTATGTAGCACCAGTCTACCCCAGGAATTACTAGGAAATCGCTGGATTGAGCTTGGAGGCACTCGTCTTGTGTGCCGGGAGATTCCAGTTACCTCTCCCAACACTTGCGTCAAGCAGCGAGCCTAGGCCTTTTGGAAGCGAAAGGTAGCTGCAGGCAGGATGTAGGGTTACAGGCCATAAGCTCAACTCTCAGAAGTGTGTATGCATGGGAGGCAGATGTCTGCTACCCACTCGGACATGGGAGTTGGAACCTAGCTACACTCTATTGAAGAAGGATGTTGGAAATCGCTGTATTCAACTCAGATACACGGGAGTTCAGGCCCAATGCTTACACATGCTTTTCCCACAACCTATCCCAGCCACTAACATAAGGAGGTTAGCAGGTACGTCTACAGTCAGGCAGGATGCGGGAGGGTTCTGCCCTGTCCTCAGCTCTCACAGGGAAGCATGCCTAGAAGCCAGCTCTCAACTAGCTGCATTCTTATGGCAGTGTGAAGGTAGCAGTATTCTGAGACAGGAGGTTCCCAGATTACCACTCTACTGCACCTGGAGATACCCTCCAGGTCTGCATTGTTAACTTGCGTCTCAGAGGCCTCTGGCAAAAGTCTCTGGTGAAGACGTGGGAAACTCACTCTGCAGGCAGTGTGGAACTGTGAGGGACTGAGGGTGAGCTCAACTCTCAGCAGTAAGATGATTTTGGACAAGGCGTTCAGCTACCTTCTCACATATGGAACTTAGTATGTAGCACCAGTCTACCCCAGGAATTACTGGGAAATCGCTGGATTGAGCTTGGAGGCACTAGTCTTGTGTGCCGGGAGATTCCAGTTACCTCTCCCAACACTTCGTGAAGCAGCGAGCCTAGGCCTTTTGGAAGCGAAAGGTAGCTGCAGGCAGGAGGTAGGGTTACAGGCCATAAGCTCAACTCTCAGAAGTGGTATGCATGGGAGGCAGATGTCTGCTACCCACTCGGACATGCGAGTGGGAACCTAGCTACACTCTGATGAAGAAGGACTTTGGAAATCGCTGTATTCAACTCAGATACACGTGGGTTCAGGCACAACGATTCCACATGCTTTTCTCACAACCTTTCCCTGCCACTAACATGAGGACGTTAGCAGCTCCTTCTACAGTCAAGCAGGATGCGGGAGGGTTGTGCCCTGTCCTTAGCTCTCACAGGGAAGCATGCCTTGAAGCCAGCTGTCAACTAGCTGCATTCTTATGGCAGGTGAAGGTAGCAGTATTCTGAGACAGGAGGTTCCCAGATTACCACTCTACTGCACCTGGAGATACCCTCCAGGTCTGCATTGTTAACTTGCGTCTCAGAGCCTCTGGCAAACGTCTCTGGTGAAGACGTGCGAAACTCACTCTGCAGGCAGTGTGGAACTGTGAGGGACTGAGGGTGAGCTCAACTCTCAGAAGTAAGATGATTTTGGACAAGGCGTTCAGCTACCTTCTCACATATGGAACTTAGTATGTAGCACCAGTCTACCCCAGGAATTACTAGGAAATCGCTGGATTGAGCTTGGAGGCACTCGTCTTGTGTGCCGGGAGATTCCAGTTACCTCTCCCAACACTTGCGTCAAGCAGCGAGCCTAGGCCTTTTGGAAGCGAAAGGTAGCTGCAGGCAGGATGTAGGGTTACAGGCCATAAGCTCAACTCTCAGAAGTGTGTATGCATGGGAGGCAGATGTCTGCTACCCACTCGGACATGGGAGTTGGAACCTAGCTACACTCTATTGAAGAAGGATGTTGGAAATCGCTGTATTCAACTCAGATACACGGGAGTTCAGGCCCAATGCTTACACATGCTTTTCCCACAACCTATCCCAGCCACTAACATAAGGAGGTTAGCAGCTACGTCTACAGTCAGGCAGGATGCGGGAGGGTTCTGCCCTGTCCTCAGCTCTCACAGGGAAGCATGCCTAGAAGCCAGCTCTCAACTAGCTGCATTCTTATGGCAGTGTGAAGGTAGCAGTATTCTGAGACAGGAGGTTCCCAGATTACCACTCTACTGCACCTGGAGATACCCTCCAGGTCTGCATTGTTAACTTGCGTCTCAGAGGCCTCTGGCAAAAGTCTCTGGTGAAGACGTGGAAACTCACTCTGCAGGCAGTGTGGAACTGTGAGGGACTGAGGGTGAGCTCAACTCTCAGCAGTAAGATGATTTTGGACAAGGCGTTCAGCTACCTTCTCACATATGGAACTTAGTATGTAGCACCAGTCTACCCCAGGAATTACTGGGAAATCGCTGGATTGAGCTTGGAGGCACTAGTCTTGTGTGCCGGGAGATTCCAGTTACCTCTCCCAACACTTCGGTGAAGCAGCGAGCCTAGGCCTTTTGGAAGCGAAAGGTAGCTGCAGGCAGGAGGTAGGGTTACAGGCCATAAGCTCAACTCTCAGAAGTGTGTATGCATGGGAGGCAGATGTCTGCTACCCACTCGGACATGCGAGTGGGAACCTAGCTACACTCTGATGAAGAAGGACTTTGGAAATCGCTGTATTCAACTCAGATACACGTGGGTTCAGGCACAACGATTCCACATGCTTTTCTCACAACCTTTCCCTGCCACTAACATGAGGACGTTAGCAGCTCCTTCTACAGTCAAGCAGGATGCGGGAGGGTTGTGCCCTGTCCTTAGCTCTCACAGGGAAGCATGCCTTGAAGCCAGCTGTCAACTAGCTGCATTCTTATGGCAGGGTGAAGGTAGCAGTATTCTGAGACAGGAGGTTCCCAGATTACCACTCTACTGCACCTGGAGATACCCTCCAGGTCTGCATTGTTAACTTGCGTCTCAGAGCCTCTGGCAAACGTCTCTGGTGAAGACGTGCGAAACTCACTCTGCAGGCAGTGTGGAACTGTGAGGGACTGAGGGTGAGCTCAACTCTCAGCAGTAAGATGATTTTGGACAAGGCGTTCAGCTACCTTCTCACATATGGAACTTAGTATGTAGCACCAGTCTACCACAGGAATTACTGGGAAATTGCTGGATTGAGCTTGGAGGCACTCGTCTTGTGTGCTGGGAGATTCCAATTACCTCTCCCAACACTTGCGTCAAGCAGCGAGCCTAGGCCTTTTGGAAGCGAAAGGTAGCGGCAGGCACGATGTAGGGTTACAGGCCATAAGCTCAACTCTCAGAAGTGTGTATGCATGGGAGGCAGATGTCTGCTACCCACTCGGACATGGGAGTTGGAACCTAGCTACACTCCTATTGAAGAAGGATGTTGGAAATCGCTGTATTCAACTCAGATACACGGGACTTCAGGCCCAATGCTTACCATGCTTTTCCCACAACCTATCCCAGCCACTAACATAAAGAGTTAGCAGGTACGTCTACAGTCAGGCAGGATGCGGGAGGGTTCTGCCCTGTCCTCAGCTCTCACAGGGAAGCATGCCTAGAAGCCAGCTCTCAACTAGCTGCATTCTTATGACAGTGTGAAGGTAGCAGTATTCTGAGACAGGAGGTTCCCAGATTACCACTCTACTGCACCTGGAGATACCCGTCCAGGTCTGCATTGTTACCTTGCGTCTCAGAGGCCTCTGGCAAAAGTCTCTGGTGAAGACGTGGGAAACTCACTCTGCAGGCAGTGTGGAACTGTGAGGGACTGAGGGTGAGCTCAACTCTCAGCAGTAAGATGATTTTGGACAAGGCGTTCAGCTATCTTCTCACATATGGAACTTAGTATGTAGCACCAGTCTACCCCAGGAATTACTGGGAAATCGCTGGATTGAGCTTGGAGGCACTAGTCTTGTGTGCCGGGAGATTCCAGTTACCTCTCCCAACATTTCGGTGAAGCAGCGAGCCTAGGCCTTTTGGAAGCGAAAGGTAGCTGCAGGCAGGAGGTAGGGTTACAGGCCATAAGCTCAACTCTCAGAAGTGTGTATGCATGGGATGCAGATGTCTGCTACCCACTCGTACATGCGAGTGGGAACCTAGCTACACTCTGATGAAGAAGGACTTTGGAAATCGCTTGTATTCAACTCAGATACACGTGGGTTCAGCACAACGATTCCACATGCTTTCTCACAACCTTTCCCTGCCACTAACATGAGACGTTAGCAGCTCCTTCTACCGTCAAGCAGGATGCGGGAGGGTTGTGCCCTGTCCTTAGCTCTCAAGGGAAGCATGCCTTGAAGCCAGCTGTCAACTAGCTGCATTCTTACGGCAGGGTGAAGGTAGAAGTATTCTGAGACAGGAGGTTCCCAGATTACCACTCTACTGCACCTGGAGATACCCTCAGGTCTGCAATGTTAACTTGCGTCTCAGAAGCCTCTGGCAAACGTCTCTGGTGAGACGTGCGAACTCACTCTGCACGCAGTGGGGAACTGTGAGGGACTGAGGGTCAACTCAACTCTCAGAAGTGTGTATGTATGGGAGGCAGATGTCTGCTACCCACTCGGACATGGGAGTTGTATCCTAGCTACACTCCTATTGAAGAAGGATGTTGGAATCGCTGTATTCAACTCAGATACACGGGAGTTCAGGCCCAATGCTTACACATGCTTTTCTCACAACCTATCCCAGCCACTAACATAAAGAGGTTAGCAGGTACGTCTACAGTCAGGCAGGATGCGGGAGGGTTCTGCCCTGTCCTCAGCTCTCACAGGGAAGCATTCCTAGAAGCCAGCTCTCAACTAGCTGCATTCTTATGACAGTGTGAAGGTAGCAGTATTCTGAGTAAGGAGGTTCCCAGATTACCACTCTACTGCACCTGGAGATACCGTCCAGGTCTGCATTGTTAACTTGCGTCGTAGAGGCCTCTGGCAAAAGTCTCTGGTGAAGACGTGGGAAACTCACTCTGCAGGCAGTGTGGAACTGTGAGGGACCGAGGGTCAGCTCAACTCTCAGAAGTAAGATGTCTTTGGACAAGCGTTCAACTAACTACTCACGTATGGAACTTAGTATGTTAGCACCAGTCTACCCCAGGAATTACTAGGAAATCGCTTGATTGAGCTTGGAGGCACTCGTCTTGTGTGCCGGGAGATTCCAGTTACCTCTCCCAACACTTGCGTCAAGCAGCGAGCCTAGGCCTTTTGGAAGCGAAAGGTAGCTTCAGGCAGGAGGGTAGGGTTACAGGCAATAAGCTCAACTCTCAGAAGTGGGTATGCGTGGGAGGCACATGTCTGCTACCCACTCAGTACATGCGAGTGGGAACCTAGCTACACTCTGATGAAGAAGGACTTTGGAAATCGCTGTATTCAACTCAGATACACGTGGGTTCAGGCACAACGATTCCACATGCTTTTCTCACAACCTTTCCCTGCCACTAACATGAGGACGTTAGCAGCTCCTTCTACAGTCAAGCAGGATGCGGGAAGGTTGTGCCCTGTCCTTAGCTCTCACAGGGAAACATGCCTTGAAGCCAGCTGTCAACTAGCTGCATACTTATGGCAGGGTCAAGGTAGCAGTATTCTGAGACAGGAGGTTCCCAGATTACAGTCTACTGCACCTGGAGATACCCTCCAGGTCTGCATTAACTTGCGTCTCAGAAGCCTCTGGCAAACGTCTCTGTGAAGACGTGCGAAACTCACTCTGCAGGCAGTGTGGAACTGTGAGGGACTGAGGGTCAGCTCAACTCTCAGAAGTAAGATGTTTTGGACAAGGCGTTCAACTACCTACTCACGTATGGAACTTAGTATGTAGCCACCAGTCTACCCAGGAATTACTAGGAAATCGCTTGATTGAGCTTGGAGGCACTCGTCTTGTGTGCCGGGAGATGCCAATTACCTCTCCCAACACTTGCGTCAAGCAGCGAGCCTAGGCCTTTTGGAAGCGAAAGTTAGCGGCAGGCAGGATGTAGGGTTACAGGCCATAAGCACAACTCTCAGAAGTGTGTATGCATGGGAGGCAGATGTCTGCTACCCACTCGGACATGGGAGTTGTATCCTAGCTACACTCCTATTGAAGAAGGATGTTGGAAATCGCTGTATTCAACTCAGATACACGGGAGTTCAGGCCCAATGCTTACACATGCTTTTCCCACAACCTATCCCAGCCACTAACATAAGAGGTTAGCCAGGTACGTCTACAGTCAGGCAGGATGCGGGAGGGTTCTGCCCTGTCCTCAGCTCTCACAGGAAGCATGCCTAGAAGCCAGCTCTCAACTAGCTGCATTCTTATGACAGTGTGAAGGTAGCAGTATTCTGAGTAAGGAGGATCCCAGATTACCACTCTACTGCACCTGGAGATACCGTCCAGGTCTGCATTGTTAACTTGCGTCTCAGAGGCCTCTGGCAAAAGTCTCTGGTGAAGACGTGGGAAACTCACTCTGCAGGCAGTGTGGAACTGTGAGGGACTGAGGGTCAGCTCAACTCTCAGAAGTAAGATGTTTTGGACAAGGCGTTCAACTAACTACTCACGTATGGAACTTAGTATGTTGCACCAGTCTACCCCAGGAATTACTAGGAAATCGCTTGATTGAGCTTGGAGGCACTCGTCTTGTGTGCCGGGAGATTCCAGTTACCTCTCCCAACACTTGCGTCAAGCAGCGAGCCTAGGCCTTTTGGAAGCGAAAGGTAGCTGCAGGCAGGAGGTAGGGTTACAGGCCATAAGCTCAACTCTCAGAAGTGGGTATGCATGGGAGGCAGATGTCTGCTACCCACTCGTACATGCGAGTGGGAACCTCTCTACACTCTGATGAAGAAGGACTTTGGAAATCGCTGTATTCAACTCAGATACACGTGGGTTCAGGCACAACGATTCCACATGCTTTTCTCACAACCTTTCCCTGCCACTAACATGAGGACGTTAGCAGCTCCTTCTACAGTCAAGCAGGATGCGGGAGGGTTGTGCCCTGTCCTTAGCTCTCACAGGGAAACATGCCTTGAAGCCAGCTGTCAACTAGCTGCATACTTATGGCAGGGTCAAGGTAGCAGTATTCTGAGACAGGAGGTTCCCAGATTACAGTCTACTGCACCTGGAGATACCCTGCAGGTCTGCATTGTTAACTTGCGTCTCAGAAGCCTCTGGCAAACGTCTCTGGTGAAGACGTGCGAAACTCACTCTGCAGGCAGTGTGGAACTGTGAGGGACTGAGGGTCAGCTCAACTCTCAGAAGTAAGATGTTTTTGGACAAGGCGTTCAACTACCTACTCACGTATGGAACTTAGTATGTAGCACCAGTCTACCCCAGGAATTACTAGGAAATCGCTTGATTGAGCTTGGAGGCACTCGTCTTGTGTGCCGGGAGATGCCAATTACCTCTCCCAACACTTGCGTCAAGCAGCGAGCCTAGGCCTTTTGGAAGCGAAAGGTAGCGGCAGGCAGGATGTAGGGTTACAGGCCATAAGCACAACTCTCAGAAGTGTGTATGCATGGGAGGCAGATGTCTGCTACCCACTCGGACATGGGAGTTGTATCCTAGCTACACTCCTATTGAAGAAGGATGTTGGAAATCGCTGTATTCAACTCAGATACACGGGAGTTCAGGCCCAATGCTTACACATGCTTTTCCCACAACCTATCCCAGCCACTAACATAAAGAGGTTAGCAGGTACGTCTACAGTCAGGCAGGATGCGGGAGGGTTCTGCCCTGTCCTCAGCTCTCACAGGGAAGCATGCCTAGAAGCCAGCTCTCAACTAGCTGCATTCTTATGACAGTGTGAAGGTAGCAGTATTCTGAGTAAGGAGGTTCCCAGATTACCACTCTACTGCACCTGGAGATACCGTCCAGGTCTGCCTTGTTAACTTGCGTCACAGAGGCCTCTGGCAAAAGTCTCTGGTGAAGACGTGGGAAACTCACTCTGCAGGCAGTGTGGAACTGTGAGGGACTGAGGGTCAGCTCAACTCTCAGAAGTAAGATGTTTTGGACAAGGCGTTCAACTAACTACTCACGTATGGAACTTAGTATGTTGCACCAAGTCTACCCCAGGAATTACTAGGAAATCGCTTGATTGAGCTTGGAGGCACTCGTCTTGTGTGCCGGGAGATTCCAGTTACCTCTCCCAACACTTGCGTCAAGCAGCGAGCCTAGGCCTTTTGGAAGCGAAAGGTAGCTGCAGGCAGGAGGTAGGGTTACAGGCCATAAGCTCAACTCTCAGAAGTGGGTATGCATGGGAGGCAGATGTCTGCTACCCACTCGTACATGCGAGTGGGAACCTCTCTACACTCTGATGAAGAAGGACTTTGGAAATCGCTGTATTCAACTCAGATACACGTGGGTTCAGGCACAACGATTCCACATGCTTTTCTCACAACCTTTCCCTGCCACTAACATGAGGACGTTAGCAGCTCCTTCTACAGTCAAGCAGGATGCGGGAGGGTTGTGCCCTGTCCTTAGCTCTCACAGGGAAGCATGCCTTGAAGCCAGCTGTCAACTAGCTGCATACTTATGGCAGGGTGAAGGTAGCAGTATTCTGAGACAGGAGGTTCCCAGATTACCACTCTACTGCACCTGGAGATACCCTCCAGGTCTGCATTGTTAACTTGCGTCTCAGAAGCCTCTTGCAAACGTCTCTGGTGAAGACGTGCGAAACTCACTCTGCAGGCAGTGTGGAACTGTGAGGGACTGAGGGTCAGCTCAACTCTCAGAAGTGTGTATGCATGGGAGGCAGATGTCTGCTACCCACTCGGACATGGGAGTTGTATCCTAGCTACACTCCTATTGAAGAAGGATGTTGGAAATCGCTGTATTCAACTCAGATACACGGGAGTTCAGGCCCAATGCTTACACATGCTTTTCCCACAACCTATCCCAGCCACTAACATAAAGAGGTTAGCAGGTACGTCTACAGTCAGGCAGGATGCGGGAGGGTTCTGCCCTGTCCTCAGCTCTCACAGGGAAGCATGCCTAGAAGCCAGCTCTCAACTAGCTGCATTCTTATGACAGTGTGAAGGTAGCAGTATTCTGAGTAAGGAGGATCCCAGATTACCACTCTACTGCACCTGGAGATACCGTCCAGGTCTGCATTGTTAACTTGCGTCGTCAGAGGCCTCTGGCAAAAGTCTCTGGTGAAGACGTGGGAAACTCACTCTGCAGGCAGTGTGGAACTGTGAGGGACTGAGGGTCAGCTCAACTCTCAGAAGTAAGATGTTTTTGGACAAGGCGTTCAACTAACTACTCACGTATGGAACTTAGTATGTTGCACCAGTCTACCCCAGGAATTACTAGGAAATCGCTTGATTGAGCTTGGAGGCACTCGTCTTGTGTGCCGGGAGATTCCAGTTACCTCTCCCAACACTTGCGTCAAGCAGCGAGCCTAGGCCTTTTGGAAGCGAAAGGTAGCTGCAGGCAGGAGGTAGGGTTACAGGCCATAAGCTCAACTCTCAGAAGTGGGTATGCATGGGAGGCAGATGTCTGCTACCCACTCGTACATGCGAGTGGGAACCTAGCTACACTCTGATGAAGAAGGACTTTGGAAATCGCTGTATTCAACTCAGATACACGTGGGTTCAGGCCCAACGATTCCACATGCTTTTCTCACAACCTTTCCCTGCCACTAACATAAGGAGGTTAGCAGCTCCTTCTACAGTCAGGCAGGATGCGGGAGGGTTGTGCCCTGTCCTTAGCTCTCACAGGGAAGCATGCCTAGAAGCCAGCTGTCAACTAGCTGCATTCTTATGGCAGGGTGAAGGTAGCAGTATTCTGAGTACAGGAGGTTCCCAGATTACCACTCTACTGCACCTGGAGATACCCTCCAGGTCTGCATTGTTAACTTGCGTCTCAGAAGCCTCTGGCAAACGTCTCTGGTGAAGACGTGCGAAACTCACTCTGCAGGCAGTGTGGAACTGTGAGGGACTGAGGGTGAGCTCAACTCTCAGAAGTAAGATGTTTTTGGACAAGGCGTTCAACTACCTACTCACGTATGGAACTTAGTATGTAGCACCAGTCTACCCCAGGAATTACTAGGAAATCGCTTGATTGAGCTTGGAGGCACTCGTCTTGTGTGCCGGGAGATTCCAATTACCTCTCCCAACACTTGCGTCAAGCAGCGAGCCTAGGCCTTTTGGAAGCGAAAGGTAGCGGCAGGCAGGATGTAGGGTTACAGGCCATAAGCTCAACTCTCAGAAGTGTGTATGCATGGGAGGCAGATGTCTGCTACCCACTCGGACATGGGAGTTGGAACCTAGCTACACTCCTATTGAAGAAGGATGTTGGAAATCGCTGTATTCAACTCAGATACACGGGAGTTCAGGCCCAATGCTTACACATGCTTTTCCCACAACCTATCCCAGCCACTAACATAAGGAGGTTAGCAGGTACGTCTACAGTCAGGCAGGATGCGGGAGGGTTCTGCCCTGTCCTCAGCTCTCACAGGGAAGCATGCCTAGAAGCCAGCTCTCAACTAGCTGCATTCTTATGACAGTGTGAAGGTAGCAGTATTCTGAGTAAGGAGGTTCCCAGATTACCACTCTACTGCACCTGGAGATACCGTCCAGGTCTGCATTGTTAACTTGCGTCTCAGAGGCCTCTGGCAAAAGTCTCTGGTGAAGACGTGGGAAACTCACTCTGCAGGCAGTGTGGAACTGTGAGGGACTGAGGGTGAGCTCAACTCTCAGCAGTAAGATGATTTTGGACAAGGCGTTCAGCTACCTTCTCACATATGGAACTTAGTATGTAGCACCAGTCTACCCCAGGAATTACTGGGAAATCGCTGGATTGAGCTTGGAGGCACTAGTCTTGTGTGCCGGGAGATTCCAGTTACCTCTCCCAACACTTCGGTGAAGCAGCGAGCCTAGGCCTTTTGGAAGCGAAAGGTAGCTGCAGGCAGGAGGTAGGGTTACAGGCCATAAGCTCAACTCTCAGAAGTGGGTATGCATGGGAGGCAGATGTCTGCTACCCACTCGTACATGCGAGTGGGAACCTAGCTACACTCTGATGAAGAAGGACTTTGGAAATCGCTGTATTCAACTCAGATACACGTGGGTTCAGGCACAACGATTCCACATGCTTTTCTCACAACCTTTCCCTGCCACTAACATGAGGACGTTAGCAGCGCCTTCTACAGTCAAGCAGGATGCGGGAGGGTTGTGCCCTGTCCTTAGCTCTCACAGGGAAACATGCCTTGAAGCCAGCTGTCAACTAGCTGCATACTTATGGCAGGGTCTAGGTAGCAGTATTCTGAGACAGGAGGTTCCCAGATTACCACTCTACTGCACCTGGAGATACCCTCCAGGTCTGCAATGTTAACTTGCGTCTCAGAAGCCTCTGGCAAACGTCTCTGGTGAAGACGTGCGAAACTCACTCTGCACGCAGTGGGGAACTGTGAGGGACTGAGGGTCAACTCAACTCTCAGAAGTGTGTATGTATGGGAGGCAGATGTCTGCTACCCACTCGGACATGGGAGTTGTATCCTAGCTACACTCCTATTGAAGAAGGATGTTGGAAATCGCTGTATTCAACTCAGATACACGGGAGTTCAGGCCCAATGCTTACACATGCTTTTCCCACAACCTATCCCAGCCACTAACATAAAGAGGTTAGCAGGTACGTCTACAGTCAGGCAGGATGCGGGAGGGTTCTGCCCTGTCCTCAGCTCTCACAGGGAAGCATTCCTAGAAGCCAGCTCTCAACTAGCTGCATTCTTATGACAGTGTGAAGGTAGCAGTATTCTGAGTAAGGAGGATCCCAGATTACCACTCTACTGCACCTGGAGATACCGTCCAGGTCTGCATTGTTAACTTGCGTCGTAGAGGCCTCTGGCAAAAGTCTCTGGTGAAGACGTGGGAAACTCACTCTGCAGGCAGTGTGGAACTGTGAGGGACCGAGGGTCAGCTCAACTCTCAGAAGTAAGATGATTTTGGACAAGGCGTTCAACTAACTACTCACGTATGGAACTTAGTATGTTGCACCAGTCTACCCCAGGAATTACTAGGAAATCGCTTGATTGAGCTTGGAGGCACTCGTCTTGTGTGCCGGGAGATTCCAGTTACCTCTCCCAACACTTGCGTCAAGCAGCGAGCCTAGGCCTTTTGGAAGCGAAAGGTAGCTGCAGGCAGGAGGTAGGGTTACAGGCCATAAGCTCAACTCTCAGAAGTGGGTATGCATGGGAGGCAGATGTCTGCTACCCACTCGTACATGCGAGTGGGAACCTAGCTACACTCTGATGAAGAAGGACTTTGGAAATCGCTGTATTCAACTCAGATACACGTGGGTTCAGGCACAACGATTCCACATGCTTTTCTCACAACCTTTCCCTGCCACTAACATGAGGACGTTAGCAGCTCCTTCTACAGTCAAGCAGGATGCGGGAGGGTTGTGCCCTGTCCTTAGCTCTCACAGGGAAGCATGCCTTGAAGCCAGCTGTCAACTAGCTGCATTCTTATGGCAGGGTGAAGGTAGCAGTATTCTGAGACAGGAGGTTCCCAGATTACCAGCTCTACTGCACCTGGAGATACCCTCCAGGTCTGCATTGTTAACTTGCGTCTCAGAAGCCTCTGGCAAACGTCTCTGGTGAAGACGTGCGAAACTCACTCTGCAGGCAGTGTGGAACTGTGAGGGACTGAGGGTGAGCTCAACTCTCAGAAGTAAGATGTTTTTGGACAAGGCGTTCAACTACCTACTCACGTATGGAACTTAGTATGTAGCACCAGTCTACCCCAGGAATTACTAGGAAATCGCTTGATTGAGCTTGGAGGCACTCGTCTTGTGTGCCGGGAGATTCCAATTACCTCTCCCAACACTTGCGTCAAGCAGCGAGCCTAGGCCTTTTGGAAGCGAAAGGTAGCGGCAGGCAGGATGTAGGGTTACAGGCCATAAGCTCAACTCTCAGAAGTGTGTATGCATGGGAGGCAGATGTCTGCTACCCACTCGGACATGGGAGTTGTATCCTAGCTACACTCCTATTGAAGAAGGATGTTGGAAATCGCTGTATTCAACTCAGATACACGGGAGTTCAGGCCCAATGCTTACACATGCTTTTCCCACAACCTATCCCAGCCACTAACATAAGGAGGTTAGCAGGTACGTCTACAGTCAGGCAGGATGCGGGAGGGTTCTGCCCTGTCCTCAGCTCTCACAGGGAAGCATGCCTAGAAGCCAGCTCTCAACTAGCTGCATTCTTATGACAGTGTGAAGGTAGCAGTATTCTGAGTAAGGAGGTTCCCAGATTACCACTCTACTGCACCTGGAGATACCGTCCAGGTCTGCATTGTTAACTTGCGTCTCAGAGGCCTCTGGCAAAAGTCTCTGGTGAAGACGTGGGAAACTCACTCTGCAGGCAGTGTGGAACTGTGAGGGACTGAGGGTCAGCTCAACTCTCAGAAGTAAGATGATTTTGGACAAGGCGTTCAGCTACCTACTCACGTATGGAACTTAGTATGTAGCACCAGTCTACCCCAGGAATTACTAGGAAATCGCTTGATTGAGCTTGGAGGCACTCGTCTTGTGTGCCGGGAGATTCCAGTTACCTCTCCCAACACTTGCGTCAAGCAGCGAGCCTAGGCCTTTTGGAAGCGAAAGGTAGCTGCAGGCAGGAGGTAGGGTTACAGGCCATAAGCTCAACTCTCAGAAGTGGGTATGCATGGGAGGCAGATGTCTGCTACCCACTCGTACATGCGAGTGGGAACCTAGCTACACTCTGATGAAGAAGGACTTTGGAAATCGCTGTATTCAACTCAGATACACGTGGGTTCAGGCACAACGATTCCACATGCTTTTCTCACAACCTTTCCCTGCCACTAACATGAGGACGTTAGCAGCTCCTTCTACAGTCAAGCAGGATGCGGGAGGGTTGTGCCCTGTCCTTAGCTCTCACAGGGAAGCATGCCTTGAAGCCAGCTGTCAACTAGCTGCATTCTTATGGCAGGGTGAAGGTAGCAGTATTCTGAGACAGGAGGTTCCCAGATTACCACTCTACTGCACCTGGAGATACCCTCCAGGTCTGCATTGTTAACTTGCGTCTCAGAAGCCTCTGGCAAACGTCTCTGGTGAAGACGTGCGAAACTCACTCTGCAGGCAGTGTGGAACTGTGAGGGACTGAGGGTGAGCTCAACTCTCAGAAGTAAGATGATTTTGGACAAGGCGTTCAACTACCTACTCACAGTATGGAACTTAGTATGTAGCACCAGTCTACCCCAGGAATTACTAGGAAATCGCTTGATTGAGCTTGGAGGCACTCGTCTTGTGTGCCGGGAGATTCCAGTTACCTCTCCCAACACTTGCGTCAAGCAGCGAGCCTAGGCCTTTTGGAAGCGAAAGGTAGCTGCAGGCAGGAGGTAGGGTTACAGGCCATAAGCTCAACTCTCAGAAGTGTGTATGCATGGGAGGCAGATGTCTGCTACCCACTCGGACATGCGAGTTGGAACCTAGCTACACTCTGATGAAGAAGGACTTTGGAAATCGCTGTATTCAACTCAGATACACGTGGAGTTCAGGCACAACGATTCCACATGCTTTTCTCACAACCTATTCCCTGCCACTAACATGAGGACGTTAGCAGCTCCTTCTACAGTCAAGCAGGATGCGGGAGGGTTCTGCCCTGTCCTCAGCTCTCACAGGGAAGCATGCCTAGAAGCCAGCTCTCAACTAGCTGCATTCTTATGACAGTGTGAAGGTAGCAGTATTCTGAGTAAGGAGGTTCCCAGATTACCACTCTACTGCACCTGGAGATACCCGTCCAGGTCTGCATTGTTAACTTGCGTCTCAGAGGCCTCTGGCAAAAGTCTCTGGTGAAGACGTGGGAAACTCACTCTGCAGGCAGTGTGGAACTGTGAGGGACTGAGGGTGAGCTCAACTCTCAGAAGTAAGATGATTTTGGACAAGGCGTTCAACTACCTACTCACGTATGGAACTTAGTATGTAGCACCAGTCTACCCCAGGAATTACTAGGAAATCGCTTGATTGAGCTTGGAGGCACTCGTCTTGTGTGCCGGGAGATTCCAGTTACCTCTCCCAACACTTGCGTCAAGCAGCGAGCCTAGGCCTTTTGGAAGCGAAAGGTAGCTGCAGGCAGGAGGTAGGGTTACAGGCCATAAGCTCAACTCTCAGAAGTGGGTATGCATGGGAGGCAGATGTCTGCTACCCACTCGTACATGCGAGTGGGAACCTAGCTACACTCTGATGAAGAAGGACTTTGGAAATCGCTGTATTCAACTCAGATACACGTGGGTTCAGGCACAACGATTCCACATGCTTTTCTCACAACCTTTCCCTGCCACTAACATGAGGACGTTAGCAGCTCCTTCTACAGTCAAGCAGGATGCGGGAGGGTTGTGCCCTGTCCTTAGCTCTCACAGGGAAGCATGCCTTGAAGCCAGCTGTCAACTAGCTGCATTACTTATGGCAGGGTGAAGGTAGCAGTATTCTGAGACAGGAGGTTCCCAGATTACCACTCTACTGCACCTGGAGATACCCTCCAGGTCTGCATTGTTAACTTGCGTCTCAGAAGCCTCTGGCAAACGTCTCTGGTGAAGACGTGCGAAACTCACTCTGCAGGCAGTGTGGAACTGTGAGGGACTGAGGGTGAGCTCAACTCTCAGAAGTAAGATGTTTTTGGACAAGGCGTTCAACTACCTACTCACGTATGGAACTTAGTATGTAGCACCAGTCTACCCCAGGAATTACTAGGAAATCGCTTGATTGAGCTTGGAGGCACTCGTCTTGTGTGCCGGGAGATTCCAATTACCTCTCCCAACACTTGCGTCAAGCAGCGAGCCTAGGCCTTTTGGAAGCGAAAGGTAGCGGCAGGCAGGATGTAGGGTTACAGGCCATAAGCTCAACTCTCAGAAGTGTGTATGCATGGGAGGCAGATGTCTGCTACCCACTCGGACATGGGAGTTGGAACCTAGCTACACTCCTATTGAAGAAGGATGTTGGAAATCGCTGTATTCAACTCAGATACACGGGAGTTCAGGCCCAATGCTTACACATGCTTTTCCCACAACCTATCCCAGCCACTAACATAAGGAGGTTAGCAGGTACGTCTACAGTCAGGCAGGATGCGGGAGGGTTCTGCCCTGTCCTCAGCTCTCACAGGGAAGCATGCCTAGAAGCCAGCTCTCAACTAGCTGCATTCTTATGACAGTGTGAAGGTAGCAGTATTCTGAGTAAGGAGGTTCCCAGATTACCACTCTACTGCACCTGGAGATACCGTCCAGGTCTGCATTGTTAACTTGCGTCTCAGAGGCCTCTGGCAAAAGTCTCTGGTGAAGACGTGGGAAACTCACTCTGCAGGCAGTGTGGAACTGTGAGGGACTGAGGGTGAGCTCAACTCTCAGCAGTAAGATGATTTTGGACAAGGCGTTCAACTACCTTCTCACGTATGGAACTTAGTATGTAGCACCAGTCTACCCCAGGAATTACTAGGAAATCGCTTGATTGAGCTTGGAGGCACTCGTCTTGTGTGCCGGGAGATTCCAGTTACCTCTCCCAACACTTGCGTCAAGCAGCGAGCCTAGGCCTTTTGGAAGCGAAAGGTAGCTGCAGGCAGGAGGTAGGGTTACAGGCCATAAGCTCAACTCTCAGAAGTGGGTATGCATGGGAGGCAGATGTCTGCTACCCACTCGTACATGCGAGTGGGAACCTAGCTACACTCTGATGAAGAAGGACTTTGGAAATCGCTGTATTCAACTCAGATACACGTGGGTTCAGGCACAACGATTCCACATGCTTTTCTCACAACCTTTCCCTGCCACTAACATGAGGACGTTAGCAGCTCCTTCTACAGTCAAGCAGGATGCGGGAGGGTTGTGCCCTGTCCTTAGCTCTCACAGGGAAGCATGCCTTGAAGCCAGCTGTCAACTAGCTGCATTCTTATGGCAGGGTGAAGGTAGCAGTATTCTGAGACAGGAGGTTCCCAGATTACCACTCTACTGCACCTGGAGATACCCTCCAGGTCTGCATTGTTAACTTGCGTCTCAGAAGCCTCTGGCAAACGTCTCTGGTGAAGACGTGCGAAACTCACTCTGCAGGCAGTGTGGAACTGTGAGGGACTGAGGGTCAGCTCAACTCTCAGAAGTAAGATGTTTTTGGACAAGGCGTTCAACTACCTACTCACGTATGGAACTTAGTATGTAGCACCAGTCTACCCCAGGAATTACTAGGAAATCGCTTGATTGAGCTTGGAGGCACTCGTCTTGTGTGCCGGGAGATTCCAATTACCTCTCCCAACACTTGCGTCAAGCAGCGAGCCTAGGCCTTTTGGAAGCGAAAGGTAGCGGCAGGCAGGATGTAGGGTTACAGGCCATAAGCTCAACTCTCAGAAGTGTGTATGCATGGGAGGCAGATGTCTGCTACCCACTCGGACATGGGAGTTGGAACCTAGCTACACTCCTATTGAAGAAGGATGTTGGAAATCGCTGTATTCAACTCAGATACACGGGAGTTCAGGCCCAATGCTTACACATGCTTTTCCCACAACCTATCCCAGCCACTAACATAAGAGGTTAGCAGGTACGTCTACAGTCAGGCAGGATGCGGGAGGGTTCTGCCCTGTCCTCAGCTCTCACAGGGAAGCATGCCTAGAAGCCAGCTCTCAACTAGCTGCATTCTTATGACAGTGTGAAGGTAGCAGTATTCTGAGTAAGGAGGTTCCCAGATTACCACTCTACTGCACCTGGAGATACCGTCCAGGTCTGCATTGTTAACTTGCGTCTCAGAGGCCTCTGGCAAAAGTCTCTGGTGAAGACGTGGGAAACTCACTCTGCAGGCAGTGTGGAACTGTGAGGGACTGAGGGTCAGCTCAACTCTCAGAAGTAAGATGTTTTGGACAAGGCGTTCAACTACCTACTCACGTATGGAACTTAGTATGTAGCACCAGTCTACCCCAGGAATTACTAGGAAATCGCTTGATTGAGCTTGGAGGCACTCGTCTTGTGTGCCGGGAGATTCCAGTTACCTCTCCCAACACTTGCGTCAAGCAGCGAGCCTAGGCCTTTTGGAAGCGAAAGGTAGCTGCAGGCAGGAGGTAGGGTTACAGGCCATAAGCTCAACTCTCAGAAGTGGGTATGCATGGGAGGCAGATGTCTGCTACCCACTCGTACATGCGAGTGGGAACCTAGCTACACTCTGATGAAGAAGGACTTTGGAAATCGCTGTATTCAACTCAGATACACGTGGGTTCAGGCACAACGATTCCACATGCTTTTCTCACAACCTTTCCCTGCCACTAACATGAGGACGTTAGCAGCTCCTTCTACAGTCAAGCAGGATGCGGGAGGGTTGTGCCCTGTCCTTAGCTCTCACAGGGAAGCATGCCTTGAAGCCAGCTGTCAACTAGCTGCATTCTTATGGCAGGGTGCAAGGTAGCAGTATTCTGAGACAGGAGGTTCCCAGATTACCACTCTACTGCACCTGGAGATACCCTCCAGGTCTGCATTGTTAACTTGCGTCTCAGAAGCCTCTGGCAAACGTCTCTGGTGAAGACGTGCGAAACTCACTCTGCAGGCAGTGTGGAACTGTGAGGGACTGAGGGTCAGCTCAACTCTCAGAAGTAAGATGTTTTTGGACAAGGCGTTCAACTACCTACTCACGTATGGAACTTAGTATGTAGCACCAGTCTACCCCAGGAATTACTAGGAAATCGCTTGATTGAGCTTGGAGGCACTCGTCTTGTGTGCCGGGAGATGCCAATTACCTCTCCCAACACTTGCGTCAAGCAGCGAGCCTAGGCCTTTTGGAAGCGAAAGGTAGCGGCAGGCAGGATGTAGGGTTACAGGCCATAAGCACAACTCTCAGAAGTGTGTATGCATGGGAGGCAGATGTCTGCTACCCACTCGGACATGGGAGTTGTATCCTAGCTACACTCCTATTGAAGAAGGATGTTGGAAATCGCTGTATTCAACTCAGATACACGGGAGTTCAGGCCCAATGCTTACACATGCTTTTCCCACAACCTATCCCAGCCACTAACATAAAGAGGTTAGCAGGTACGTCTACAGTCAGGCAGGATGCGGGAGGGTTCTGCCCTGTCCTCAGCTCTCACAGGGAAGCATGCCTAGAAGCCAGCTCTCAACTAGCTGCATTCTTATGACAGTGTGAAGGTAGCAGTATTCTGAGTAAGGAGGTTCCCAGATTACCACTCTACTGCACCTGGAGATACCGTCCAGGTCTGCATTGTTAACTTGCGTCACAGAGGCCTCTGGCAAAAGTCTCTGGTGAAGACGTGGGAAACTCACTCTGCAGGCAGTGTGGAACTGTGAGGGACTGAGGGTGAGCTCAACTCTCAGCAGTAAGATGATTTTGGACAAGGCGTTCAGCTATCTTCTCACATATGGAACTTAGTATGTAGCACCAGTCTACCCCAGGAATTACTGGGAAATCGCTGGATTGAGCTTGGAGGCACTCGTCTTGTGTGCCGGGAGATTCCAATTACCTCTCCCAACACTTGCGTCAAGCAGCGAGCCTAGGCCTTTTGGAAGCGAAAGGTAGCGGCAGGCAGGATGTAGGGTTACAGGCCATAAGCTCAACTCTCAGAAGTGTGTATGCATGGGAGGCAGATGTCTGCTACCCACTCGGACATGGGAGTTGGAACCTAGCTACACTCCTATTGAAGAAGGATGTTGGAAATCGCTGTATTCAACTCAGATACACGGGAGTTCAGGCCCAATGCTTACACATGCTTTTCCACAACCTATTCCAGCCACTAACATAAGGAGGTTAGCAGGTACGTCTACAATCAGGCAGGATGCGGGAGGGATCTGCCCTGTCCTCAGCTCTCACAGGGAAGCATGCCTAGAAGCCAGCTCTCAACTAGCTGCATTCTTATGACAGTGTGAAGGTAGCAGTATTCTGAGTAAGGAGGTTCCCAGATTACCACTCTACTGCACCTGGAGATACCCTCCAGGTCTGCATTGTTAACTTGCGTGTCAGAGGCCTCTGGCAAAAGTCTCTGGTGAAGACGTGGGAAACTCACTCTGCAGGCAGTGTGGAACTGTGAGGGACTGAGGGTGAGCTCAACTCTCAGCAGTAAGATGATTTTGGACAAGGCGTTCAGCTACCTTCTCACATATGGAACTTAGTATGTAGCACCAGTCTACCCCAGGAATTACTGGGAAATCGCTGGATTGAGCTTGGAGGCACTAGTCTTGTGTGCCGGGAGATTCCAGTTACCTCTCCCAACACTTCGGTGAAGCAGCGAGCCTAGGCCTTTTGGAAGCGAAATGTAGCTGCAGGCAGGAGGTAGGGTTACAGGCCATAAGCTCAACTCTCAGAAGTGTGTATGCATAGGAGGCAGATGTCTGCTACCCACTCGTACATGCGAGTGGGAACCTCTCTACACTCTGATGAAGAAGGACTTTGGAAATCGCTGTATTCAACTCAGATACACGTGGGTTCAGGCACAACGATTCCACATGCTTTTCTCACAACCTTTCCCTGCCACTAACATGAGGACGTTAGCAGCTCCTTCTACAGTCAAGCAGGATGCGGGAGGGTTGTGCCCTGTCCTTAGCTCTCACAGGGAAACATGCCTTGAAGCCAGCTGTCAACTAGCTGCATACTTATGGCAGGGTGAAGGTAGCAGTATTCTGAGACAGGAGGTTCCCAGATTACCACTCTACTGCACCTGGAGATACCCTCCAGGTCTGCATTGTTAACTTGCGTCTCAGAAGCCTCTTGCAAACGTCTCTGGTGAAGACGTGCGAAACTCACTCTGCAGGCAGTGTGGAACTGTGAGGGACTGAGGGTCAGCTCAACTCTCAGAAGTGTGTATGCATGGGAGGCAGATGTCTGCTACCCACTCGGACATGGGAGTTGTATCCTAGCTACACTCCTATTGAAGAAGGATGTTGGAAATCGCTGTATTCAACTCAGATACACGGGAGTTCAGGCCCAATGCTTACACATGCTTTTCCCACAACCTATCCCAGCCACTAACATAAAGAGGTTAGCAGGTACGTCTACAGTCAGGCAGGATGCGGGAGGGTTCTGCCCTGTCCTCAGCTCTCACAGGGAAGCATGCCTAGAAGCCAGCTCTCAACTAGCTGCATTCTTATGACAGTGTGAAGGTAGCAGTATTCTGAGTAAGGAGGATCCCAGATTACCACTCTACTGCACCTGGAGATACCGTCCAGGTCTGCATTGTTAACTTGCGTCGTAGAGGCCTCTGGCAAAAGTCTCTGGTGAAGACGTGGGAAACTCACTCTGCAGGCAGTGTGGAACTGTGAGGGACCGAGGGTCAGCTCAACTCTCAGAAGTAAGATGTTTTTGGACAAGGCGTTCAACTAACTACTCACGTATGGAACTTAGTATGTTGCACCAGTCTACCCCAGGAATTACTAGGAAATCGCTTGATTGAGCTTGGAGGCACTCGTCTTGTGTGCCGGGAGATTCCAGTTACCTCTCCCAACACTTGCGTCAAGCAGCGAGCCTAGGCCTTTTGGAAGCGAAAGGTAGCTGCAGGCAGGAGGTAGGGTTACAGGCCATAAGCTCAACTCTCAGAAGTGTGTATGCATGGGAGGCAGATGTCTGCTACCCACTCGTACATGCGAGTTGGAACCTAGCTACACTCTGATGAAGAAGGACTTTGGAAATCGCTGTATTCAACTCAGATACACGTGGGTTCAGGCACAACGATTCCACATGCTTTTCTCACAACCTTTCCCTGCCACTAACATGAGGACGTTAGCAGCTCCTTCTACAGTCAAGCAGGATGCGGGAGGGTTGTGCCCTGTCCTTAGCTCTCACAGGGAAGCATGCCTTGAAGCCAGCTGTCAACTAGCTGCATTCTTATGGCAGGGTGAAGGTAGCAGTATTCTGAGACAGGAGGTTCCCAGATTACCACTCTACTGCACCTGGAGATACCCTCCAGGTCTGCATTGTTAACTTGCGTCTCAGAAGCCTCTGGCAAACGTCTCTGGTGAAGACGTGCGAAACTCACTCTGCAGGCAGTGTGGAACTGTGAGGGACTGAGGGTCAGCTCAACTCTCAGAAGTAAGATGTTTTTGGACAAGGCGTTCAACTACCTACTCACGTATGGAACTTAGTATGTAGCACCAGTCTACCCCAGGAATTACTAGGAAATCGCTTGATTGAGCTTGGAGGCACTAGTCTTGTGTGCCGGGAGATTCCAGTTACCTCTCCCAACACTTGCGGTGAAGCAGCGAGCCTAGGCCTTTTGGAAGCGAAAGGTAGCTGCAGGCAGGAGGTAGGGTTACAGGCCATAAGCTCAACTCTCAGAAGTGTGTATGCATGGGAGGCAGATGTCTGCTACCCACTCGTACATGCGAGTGGGAACCTAGCTACACTCTGATGAAGAAGGACTTTGGAAATCGCTGTATTCAACTCAGATACACGTGGGTTCAGGCACAACGATTCCACATGCTTTTCTCACAACCTTTCCCTGCCACTAACATGAGGACGTTAGCAGCTCCTTCTACAGTCAAGCAGGATGCGGGAGGGTTGTGCCCTGTCCTTAGCTCTCACAGGGAAGCATGCCTTGAAGCCAGCTGTCAACTAGCTGCATTCTTATGGCAGGGTGAAGGTAGCAGTATTCTGAGACAGGAGGTTCCCAGATTACCACTCTACTGCACCTGGAGATACCGTCCAGGTCTGCATTGTTAACTTGCGTCTCAGAGGCCTCTGGCAAAAGTCTCTGGTGAAGACGTGGGAAACTCACTCTGCAGGCAGTGTGGAACTGTGAGGGACTGAGGGTCAGCTCAACTCTCAGAAGTAAGATGTTTTTGGACAAGGCGTTCAACTACCTACTCACGTATGGAACTTAGTATGTAGCACCAGTCTACCCCAGGAATTACTAGGAAATCGCTTGATTGAGCTTGGAGGCACTCGTCTTGTGTGCCGGGAGATTCCAATTACCTCTCCCAACACTTGCGTCAAGCAGCGAGCCTAGGCCTTTTGGAAGCGAAAGGTAGCGGCAGGCAGGATGTAGGGTTACAGGCCATAAGCTCAACTCTCAGAAGTGTGTATGCATGGGAGGCAGATGTCTGCTACCCACTCGGACATGGGAGTTGGAACCTAGCTACACTCCTATTGAAGAAGGATGTTGGAAATCGCTGTATTCAACTCAGATACACGGGAGTTCAGGCCCAATGCTTACACATGCTTTTCCACAACCTATTCCAGCCACTAACATAAGGAGGTTAGCAGGTACGTCTACAATCAGGCAGGATGCGGGAGGGATCTGCCCTGTCCTCAGCTCTCACAGGGAAGCATGCCTAGAAGCCAGCTCTCAACTAGCTGCATTCTTATGACAGTGTGAAGGTAGCAGTATTCTGAGTAAGGAGGTTCCCAGATTACCACTCTACTGCACCTGGAGATACCCTCCAGGTCTGCATTGTTAACTTGCGTCTCAGAGGCCTCTGGCAAAAGTCTCTGGTGAAGACGTGGGAAACTCACTCTGCAGGCAGTGTGGAACTGTGAGGGACTGAGGGTGAGCTCAACTCTCAGCAGTAAGATGATTTTGGACAAGGCGTTCAGCTACCTTCTCACATATGGAACTTAGTATGTAGCACCAGTCTACCCCAGGAATTACTGGGAAATCGCTGGATTGAGCTTGGAGGCACTAGTCTTGTGTGCCGGGAGATTCCAGTTACCTCTCCCAACACTTCGGTGAAGCAGCGAGCCTAGGCCTTTTGGAAGCGAAATGTAGCTGCAGGCAGGAGGTAGGGTTACAGGCCATAAGCTCAACTCTCAGAAGTGGGTATGCATGGGAGGCAGATGTCTGCTACCCACTCGTACATGCGAGTGGGAACCTCTCTACACTCTGATGAAGAAGGACTTTGGAAATCGCTGTATTCAACTCAGATACACGTGGGTTCAGGCACAACGATTCCACATGCTTTTCTCACAACCTTTCCCTGCCACTAACATGAGGACGTTAGCAGCTCCTTCTACAGTCAAGCAGGATGCGGGAGGGTTGTGCCCTGTCCTTAGCTCTCACAGGGAAACATGCCTTGAAGCCAGCTGTCAACTAGCTGCATACTTATGGCAGGGTCTAGGTAGCAGTATTCTGAGACAGGAGGTTCCCAGATTACCACTCTACTGCACCTGGAGATACCCTCCAGGTCTGCAATGTTAACTTGCGTCTCAGAAGCCTCTGGCAAACGTCTCTGGTGAAGACGTGCGAAACTCACTCTGCACGCAGTGGGGAACTGTGAGGGACTGAGGGTCAACTCAACTCTCAGAAGTGTGTATGTATGGGAGGCAGATGTCTGCTACCCACTCGGACATGGGAGTTGTATCCTAGCTACACTCCTATTGAAGAAGGATGTTGGAAATCGCTGTATTCAACTCAGATACACGGGAGTTCAGGCCCAATGCTTACACATGCTTTTCTCACAACCTATCCCAGCCACTAACATAAAGAGGTTAGCAGGTACGTCTACAGTCAGGCAGGATGCGGGAGGGTTCTGCCCTGTCCTCAGCTCTCACAGGGAAGCATTCCTAGAAGCCAGCTCTCAACTAGCTGCATTCTTATGACAGTGTGAAGGTAGCAGTATTCTGAGTAAGGAGGATCCCAGATTACCACTCTACTGCACCTGGAGATACCGTCCAGGTCTGCATTGTTAACTTGCGTCGTAGAGGCCTCTGGCAAAAGTCTCTGGTGAAGACGTGGGAAACTCACTCTGCAGGCAGTGTGGAACTGTGAGGGACCGAGGGTCAGCTCAACTCTCAGAAGTAAGATGTCTTTGGACAAAGCGTTCAACTAACTACTCACGTATGGAACTTAGTATGTTGCACCAGTCTACCCCAGGAATTACTAGGAAATCGCTTGATTGAGCTTGGAGGCACTCGTCTTGTGTGCCGGGAGATTCCAGTTACCTCTCCCAACACTTGCGTCAAGCAGCGAGCCTAGGCCTTTTGGAAGCGAAAGGTAGCTTCAGGCAGGAGGTAGGGTTACAGGCAATAAGCTCAACTCTCAGAAGTGGGTATGCGTGGGAGGCACATGTCTGGTACCCACTCATACATGCGAGTGGGAACCTAGCTACACTCTGATGAAGAAGGACTTTGGAAATCGCTGTATTCAACTCAGATACACGTGGGTTCAGGCACAACGATTCCACATGCTTTTCTCACAACCTTTCCCTGCCACTAACATGAGGACGTTAGCAGCTCCTTCTACAGTCAAACAGGATGCGGGAAGGTTGTGCCCTGTCCTTAGCTCTCACAGGGAAACATGCCTTGAAGCCAGCTGTCAACTAGCTGCATACTTATGGCAGGGTCAAGGTAGCAGTATTCTGAGACAGGAGGTTCCCAGATTACAGTCTACTGCACCTGGAGATACCCTCCAGGTCTGCATTGTTAACTTGCGTCTCAGAAGCCTCTGGCAAACGTCTCTGGTGAAGACGTGCGAAACTCACTCTGCAGGCAGTGTGGAACTGTGAGGGACTGAGGGTCAGCTCAACTCTCAGAAGTAAGATGTTTTTGGACAAGGCGTTCAACTACCTACTCACGTATGGAACTTAGTATGTAGCACCAGTCTACCCCAGGAATTACTAGGAAATCGCTTGATTGAGCTTGGAGGCACTCGTCTTGTGTGCCGGGAGATGCCAATTACCTCTCCCAACACTTGCGTCAAGCAGCGAGCCTAGGCCTTTTGGAAGCGAAAGGTAGCGGCAGGCAGGATGTAGGGTTACAGGCCATAAGCACAACTCTCAGAAGTGTGTATGCATGGGAGGCAGATGTCTGCTACCCACTCGGACATGGGAGTTGTATCCTAGCTACACTCCTATTGAAGAAGGATGTTGGAAATCGCTGTATTCAACTCAGATACACGGGAGTTCAGGCCCAATGCTTACACATGCTTTTCCCACAACCTATCCCAGCCACTAACATAAAGAGGTTAGCAGGTACGTCTACAGTCAGGCAGGATGCGGGAGGGTTCTGCCCTGTCCTCAGCTCTCACAGGGAAGCATGCCTAGAAGCCAGCTCTCAACTAGCTGCATTCTTATGACAGTGTGAAGGTAGCAGTATTCTGAGTAAGGAGGATCCCAGATTACCACTCTACTGCACCTGGAGATACCGTCCAGGTCTGCCTTGTTAACTTGCGTCACAGAGGCCTCTGGCAAAAGTCTCTGGTGAAGACGTGGGAAACTCATTCTGCAGGCAGTGTGGAACTGTGAGGGACTGAGGGTCAGCTCAACTCTCAGAAGTAAGATGTTTTTGGACAAGGCGTTCAACTAACTACTCACGTATGGAACTTAGTATGTTGCACCAATCTACCCCAGGAATTACTAGGAAATCGCTTGATTGAGCTTGGAGGCACTCGTCTTGTGTGCCGGGAGATTCCAGTTACCTCTCCCAAAACTTGCGACAAGCAGCGAGCCTAGGCCTTTTGGAAGCGAAAGGTAGCTGCAGGCAGGAGGTAGGGTTACAGGCCATAAGCTCAACTCTCAGAAGTGGGTATGCATGGGAGGCAGATGTCTGCTACCCACTCGTACATGCGAGTGGGAACCTCTCTACACTCTGATGAAGAAGGACTTTGGAAATCGCTGTATTCAACTCAGATACACGTGGGTTCAGGCACAACGATTCCACATGCTTTTCTCACAACCTTTCCCTGCCACTAACATGAGGTCGTTAGCAGCTCCTTCTACAGTCAAGCAGGATGCGGGAGGGTTGTGCCCTGTCCTTAGCTCTCACAGGGAAACATGCCTTGAAGCCAGCTGTCAACTAGCTGCATACTTATGGCAGGGTCAAGGTAGCAGTATTCTGAGACAGGAGGTTCCCAGATTACAGTCTACTGCACCTGGAGATACCCTGCAGGTCTGCATTGTTAACTTGCGTCTCAGAAGCCTCTGGCAAACGTCTCTGGTGAAGACGTGCGAAACTCACTCTGCAGGCAGTGTGGAACTGTGAGGGACTGAGGGTCAGCTCAACTCTCAGAAGTAAGATGTTTTTGGACAAGGCGTTCAACTACCTACTCACGTATGGAACTTAGTATGTAGCACCAGTCTACCCCAGGAATTACTAGGAAATCGCTTGATTGAGCTTGGAGGCACTCGTCTTGTGTGCCGGGAGATGCCAATTACCTCTCCCAACACTTGCGTCAAGCAGCGAGCCTAGGCCTTTTGGAAGCGAAAGGTAGCGGCAGGCAGGATGTAGGGTTACAGGCCATAAGCACAACTCTCAGAAGTGTGTATGCATGGGAGGCAGATGTCTGCTACCCACTCGGACATGGGAGTTGTATCCTAGCTACACTCCTATTGAAGAAGGATGTTGGAAATCGCTGTATTCAACTCAGATACACGGGAGTTCAGGCCCAATGCTTACACATGCTTTTCCCACAACCTATCCCAGCCACTAACATAAAGAGGTTAGCAGGTACGTCTACAGTCAGGCAGGATGCGGGAGGGTTCTGCCCTGTCCTCAGCTCTCACAGGGAAGCATGCCTAGAAGCCAGCTCTCAACTAGCTGCATTCTTATGACAGTGTGAAGGTAGCAGTATTCTGAGTAAGGAGTTTCCCAGATTACCACTCTACTGCACCTGGAGATACCGTCCAGGTCTGCCTTGTTAACTTGCGTCACAGAGGCCTCTGGCAAAAGTCTCTGGTGAAGACGTGGGAAACTCACTCTGCAGGCAGTGTGGAACTGTGAGGGACTGAGGGTCAGCTCAACTCTCAGAAGTAAGATGTTTTTGGACAAGGCGTTCAACTAACTACTCACGTATGGAACTTAGTATGTTGCACCAGTCTACCCCAGGAATTACTAGGAAATCGCTTGATTGAGCTTGGAGGCACTCGTCTTGTGTGCCGGGAGATTCCAGTTACCTCTCCCAACACTTGCGTCAAGCAGCGAGCCTAGGCCTTTTGGAAGCGAAAGGTAGCTGCAGGCAGGAGGTAGGGTTACAGGCCATAAGCTCAACTCTCAGAAGTGTGTATGCATGGGAGGCAGATGTCTGCTACCCACTCGGACATGGGAGTTGGAACCTAGCTACACTCCTATTGAAGAAGGATGTTGGAAATCGCTGTATTCAACTCAGATACACGGGAGTTCAGGCCCAATGCTTACACATGCTTTTCCCACAACCTATCCCAGCCACTAACATAAAGAGGTTAGCAGGTACGTCTACAGTCAGGCAGGATGCGGGAGGGTTCTGCCCTGTCCTCAGCTCTCACAGGGAAGCATGCCTAGAAGCCAGCTCTCAACTAGCTGCATTCTTATGACAGTGTGAAGGTAGCAGTATTCTGAGTAAGGAGGTTCCCAGATTACCACTCTACTGCACCTGGAGATACCGTCCAGGTCTGCATTGTTAACTTGCGTCTCAGAGGCCTCTGGCAAAAGTCTCTGGTGAAGACGTGGGAAACTCACTCTGCAGGCAGTGTGGAACTGTGAGGGACTGAGGGTCAGCTCAACTCTCAGAAGTAAGATGTTTTTGGACAAGGCGTTCAACTAACTACTCACGTATGGAACTTAGTATGTAGCACCAGTCTACCCCAGGAATTACTAGGAAATCGCTTGATTGAGCTTGGAGGCACTCGTCTTGTGTGCCGGGAGATTCCAGTTACCTCTCCCAACACTTGCGTCAAGCAGCGAGCCTAGGCCTTTTGGAAGCGAAAGGTAGCTGCAGGCAGGAGGTAGGGTTACAGGCCATAAGCTCAACTCTCAGAAGTGTGTATGCATGGGAGGCAGATGTCTGCTACCCACTCGGACATGGGAGTTGGAACCTAGCTACACTCCTATTGAAAAGGATGTTGGAAATCGCTGTATTCAACTCAGATACACGGGAGTTCAGGCCCAATGTTTACACATGCTTTTCCCACAACCTATCCCAGCCACTAATATAAAGAGGTTAGCAGGTAGTCTACAGTCAGGCAGGATGCGGGAGGGTTCTGCCCTGTCCTCAGCTCTCACAGGGAAGCATGCCTAGAAGCCAGCTCTCAACTAGCTGCATTCTTATGACAGTGTGAAGGTAGCAGTATTCTGAGTAAGGAGGTTCCCACATTACCATACTGCACCTGGAGATACCGTCCAGGTCTGCATAGTTAACTTGCGTGTCAGAGGCCTCTGGCAAAAGTCTCTGGTGAAGACGTGGGAAACTCACTCTGCAGGCAGTGTGGAACTGTGAGGGACTGAGGGTGAGCTCAACTCTCAGCAGTAAGATGATTTTGGACAAGGCGTTCAGCTATCTTCTCACATATGGAACTTAGTATGTAGCACCAGTCTACCCAGGAATTACTGGGAAATCGCTGGATTGAGCTTGGAGGCACTAGTCTTGTGTGCCGGGAGATTCCAGTTACCTCTCCCAACATTTCGGTGAAGCAGCGAGCCTAGGCCTTTTGGAAGCGAAAGGTAGCTGCAGGCAGGAGGTAGGGTTACAGGCCATAAGCTCAACTCTCAGAAGTGTGTATGCATGGGATGCAGATGTCTGCTACCCACTCGTACATGCGAGTGGGAACCTAGCTACACTCTGATGAAGAAGGACTTTGGAAATAGCTGTATTCAACTCAGATACACGTGGGTTCAGGCACAACGATTCCACATGCTTTTCTCACAACCTTTCCCTGCCACTAACATGAGGACGTTAGCAGCTCCTTCTACAGTCAAGCAGGATGCGGGAGGGTTGTGCCCTGTCCTTAGCTCTCAAGGGAAGCATGCCTTGAAGCCAGCTGTCAACTAGCTGCATTCTTACGGCAGGGTGAAGGTAGAAGTATTCTGAGACAGGAGGTTCCCAGATTACCACTCTACTGCACCTGGAGATACCCTCCAGGTCTGCATTGTTAACTTGCGTCTCAGAAGCCTCTGGCAAACGTCTCTGGTGAAGACGTGCGAAACTCACTCTGCAGGCAGTGTGGAACTGTGAGGGACTGTGGGTCAGCTCAACTCTCAGAAGTAAGATGTTTTTGGACAAGGCGTTCAACTACCTACTCACGTATGGTACTTAGTATGTAACACCAGTCTACCCCAGGAATTACTAGGAATTCGCTTGATTGAGCTTGGAGGCACTCGTCTTGTGTGCCGGGAGATGCCAATTACCTCTCCCAACACTTGCGTCAAGCAGCGAGCCTAGGCCTTTTGGAAGCGAAAGGTAGCGGCAGGCAGGATGTAGGGTTACAGGCCATAAGCACAACTCTCAGAAGTGTGTATGCATGGGAGGCAGATGTCTGCTACCCACTCGGACATGGGAGTTGTATCCTAGCTGCACTCCTATTGAAGAAGGATGTTGGAAATCGCTGTATTCAACTCAGATACACGGGAGTTCAGGCCCAATGCTTACCCATGCTTTTCCACAACCTATTCCAGCCACTAACATAAGGAGGTTAGCAGGTACATCTACAATCAGGCAGGATGCGGGAGGGATCTGCCCTGTCCTCAGCTCTCACAGGGAAGCATGCCTAGAAGCCAGCTCTCAACTAGCTGCATTCTTATGACAGTGTGAAGGTAGCAGTATTCTGAGTAAGGAGGTTCCCAGATTAGCACTCTACTGCACCTGGAGATACCCTCCAGGTCTGCATTGTTAACTTGCGTCTCAGAGGCCTCTGGCAAAAGTCTCTGGTGAAGACGTGGGAAACTCACTCTGCAGGCAGTGTGGAACTGTGAGGGACTGAAGGTGAGCTCAACTCTCAGCAGTAAGATGATTTTGGACAAGGCTTTCAGCTACCTTCTCACATATGGAACTTAGTATGTAGCACCAGTCTACCCCAGGAATTACTGGGAAATCGCTGGATTGAGCTTGGAGGCACTAGTCTTGTGTGCCGGGAGATTCCAGTTACCTCTCCCAACACTTCGGTGAAGCAGTGAGCCTAGGCCTTTGGAAGCGAAATGTAGCTGCAGGCAGGAGGTAGGGTTACAGGCCATAAGCTCAACTCTCAGAAGTGGGTATGCATGGGAGGCAGATGTCTGCTACCACTCGTACATGCGAGTGGGGAACCTCTCTACACTCTGATGAAGAAGGACTTTGGAAATCGCTGTATTCAACTCAGATACACGTGGGTTCAGGCACAACGATTCCACATGCTTTTCTCACAACCTTTCCCTGCCACTAACATGAGGTCGTTAGCAGCTCCTTCTACAGTCAAGCAGGATGCGGGAGGGTTGTGCCCTGTCCTTAGCTCTCACAGGGAAACATGCCTTGAAGCCAGCTGTCAACTAGCTGCATACTTATGGCAGGGTCAAGGTAGCAGTATTCTGAGACAGGAGGTTCCCAGATTACAGTCTAGTGCACCTGGAGATACCCTGCAGGTCTGCATTGTTAACTTGCGTCTCAGAAGCCTCTGGCAAACGTCTCTGGTGAAGACGTGGGAAACTCACTCTGCAGGCAGTGTGGAACTGTGAGGGACTGAGGGTCAGCTCAACTCTCAGAAGTAAGATGTTTTGGACAAGGCGTTCAACTACCTACTCACGTATGGAACTTAGTATGTAGCACCAGTCTACCCCAGGAATTACTAGGAAATCGCTTGATTGAGCTTGGAGGCACTCGTCTTGTGTGCCGGGAGATTCCAGTTACCTCTCCCAAAACTTGCGACAAGCAGCGAGCCTAGGCCTTTTGGAAGCGAAATGTAGCTGCAGGCAGGAGGTAGGGTTACAGGCCATAAGCTCAACTCTCAGAAGTGGGTATGCATGGGAGGCAGATGTCTGCTACCCACTCGTACATGCGAGAGGGAACCTCTCTACAATCTGATGAAGAAGGACTTTGGAAATCGCTGTATTCAACTCAGATACACGTGGGTTCAGGCACAACGATTCTACATGCTTTTCTCACAACCTTTCCCTGCCACTAACATGAGGTCGTTAGCAGCGCCTTCTACAGTCAAGCAGGAATGCGGGAGGGTTGTGCCCTGTCCTTAGCTCTCACAGGGAAACATGCCTTGAAGCCAGCTGTCAACTAGCTGCATACTTATGGCAGGGTCTAGGTAGCTCAGTATTCTGCAACAGGTAGGTTCCCAATACCACTCTAACTTGTGAACCTGGAGATACCCTCCCTAGGTCTGCATGTAACTCCTTGCGTTCCGACGTCCTCTGGCGAACACGTCTCTGGTGAAGATGTGCGAACTCACTCTGTTCACTGCGTGTGGAACTGTGAGGACTGAGGTCCACTCAACCTCCCTAGAATGTGTTCGTACGTATGGGAGCGATGTTCCTGCTACCTTGCTTTTTCCTCGGACATGGAGAGTTTCTATCCTGCACTAGCACTCCTATTGAAGAAGGATGTTGGTAAATCGCTTGTATTCCTTCACCTCAGATAGCTAATCACGGGAAATTTCAGGCCCAATGTCTCCTACACCTGTGCTTTCTCGTCACATCCTCAACTCCAGCCACTAACATAAAGAGGTTCGCACAGGTACGTTCCCGACAGTCAGGCAGGATGCGGGAGGTTCTGCCTGTCCTCACTCTCACAGGGAAGCATTCCTAGAAGCCAGCTCTCAACTAGCTGCCTCCTTATGACAGTGTGAGGTAAGCAGTATTTCTTGACGTAAGGAGGTTATCCCAGATTCACCCCACTCTCACTGCACCTGGAGAGCCGCCGTCCATGTCTGCATTGTTAAATAACTTGCGTCGTAGAGGCCTCTGGCAAAAGTCTCTGGTGAAGAACGGGGGAACTCCTCTGCAGGCAGTGTGGAACTGTGAGGGACCGAGGGTACTCACTCTCAGAAGTAAAGATTCTTTGGGAAAAGCGTTAACTAACTACTCACGTATGGAACTTGTAGTTGCATGGCCAGCCTAACCCCAGGAATTACTAGCGACATCTCACTTGTGATATTTGAAGCTTTGGAGGCACTCGTCCCTTGTGTGCTCCCGGGAGGAGATTTCTTCGCAGTCTATCCGTCTCCCATCTACTTCTGCTTTCAGCAGCGACCCCCTAGGCCCTTTTGGAAGGCGAAAGGTAGCTTCACAGGCAGGATGTCAGGTTAACCGGCATACTTCACACACTCCTCAGAAAGTGGGGGTATGCGTTGGGAGCGGCAACATGTTCCGGCTACCTTCACTTTCATACATGCGAGTGGGTTAACCTAGCTTCCACTCTCTTTGTATGAAGAATGTGACTTTGGAATCTCGCTGTCTTCAACTCCGATCACGTGGGTTCAGGTGTGCCACTTACTCCACGATCCACATCTTGTTCTCACCACCTTTCCCTGCCACTAACCTTAGACGTTAGGCAGCTCCTTCACAGTCAAACAGGATGCGGGAAAGGTTGTGCCCTGTCCTTAGCTCTCAACAGGGAAACATTCCTTGAGCCAGCTGTCAACTAGCTGCAATACTTATGGCACGGGTCAAAGGGTAGCAGTATTCTGAGACAGGAGGTTGCCCGATTACAGTCTAACTGCACCTGGAGATACCCTCCATGTCTGTCATTTTAACTGGCGTCTCAGAAGCCCTCTGGCAACGTCTCTGAGTTGAAGACGTTGCGAAACTCACTCTGCCAGGCAGTGTGGAACGGTGAGGGACTGAGGGTCATCTCAACCTCTCAGAAAGTAAGACATGTTTTTGGACAGAGAGGGCGTTCAACTACCCTACTACTCACGTATGGAACTTAGTATGTGCAACAATTCCTACCCCAGGAATTACTAGGAAAAATCGCTGGGATTGAGCTTTGGAGGCACTCGTCCTTGTGGCCTGTGCCGGAGATGCCAATTAGCCTCTCTCCCCATTACCACTTGCGTTTCAGCACGAGCCTCTAGCTTTTTGGAAGTCGAAAGGTAGGTTCTCGGCAAGGCAGGATGTAGGGTTTAACTAGGCCGTAAAGCCACTAACTCTCAAGTGTGTACTGCCATGGGAGGTTGCCCAGATGTCACTGGCTAAACCGCTTCACTTCGGTGCATCATGGAGTGTGTATCCTAGCTACAGCTCCCTCAT
>NW_026019402.1:0-42997 GCF_003254725.2 Canis lupus dingo | reverse complement strand
TATCGAATCGAAAAGAATCGAATCGAATCGAATCAAAAAGAATCGAATCGAACTGAATAGAAAAGAATCGAATCGAAATGTAACAAATTGAATCCAAATGATCGAATCGAATCAAATCGAAAAGAATCGAGCAGAATCGAATCGAAACGAAAAGAATCGAACTGAAAATAATCGAATCGCATCGAATCGAATAGAATCGAACAGAATTGAATCGAACGAAAAGAATCTTATCGAATCGAATCGAAAAGAATCGAATCGAATCGAATGGAGAAGAATCAAATCGAACCGAATCGAAAAGAACTGAATCGAAAAGAATCGAATCGAAGAGAAACTAATCGAAACGAAAAGAATCAAATGGAATCCAAAAGAAGAGAATCGAAACGAAAAGAGGCGAATCGAATCGAATCGAAAAGAAGCGAATAAAAAAATCGAATCGAATCGAATCGAAAAGAATCGAATTGAAAAGAATAGAATCGAAAAATTCGAATCGAATCAAATCGAAATGAATCGAATCGAATTAAATCGGTTGAAAAGATCGAATCAAAAAACATCAAAGAGAATCGAAACGAATCGAAACGAATCGAATCGAATCAAATCGAATTGAAAAGAATCGTATCAAATCAAATCTAAAAGAATCGAATCGAATCGAATCAAAAAGAATGGAATCGAATTGATTCGCATCGAAAAGAATCCATCGAATCGTATTGAATCGAAAAGAATCGAATTGAATGGAATCGAATCGAATCAAAAAGAATCGAATCGAATCGAAACGAAAAGAATTGAATCGAAGAATATCCAATCGAATTGAAAAGAATTGACTCAAATCGAAAAGGATCGAATCGAAACACAAAGAATCGAATCGAATCGAATTCGAAAGAATCGAATTGAATTGAAATGAGAAGAATCGAATCGAATTGCATCGAATCGAAAATAATTGAATCGAATTGAATAAAAAATAATCAAATCGAGTCGAATCAAAAATAATTGGAATTGAATCGAATCGATAATCGAACCGAATCGAATCCAATCGAGTCGAATCGAAAATAATCGAATCGAATCAAATGGATTCAAAAACAATTAAATCGAATCGAAAAGAATCGAATGGAATCGAAAAGAATCAAACCGAATCAAAAAGAATCGAAAAGAATTGAATCAAGAAGAATCGAAATGAATTGAATCGAGTAGAATCACATCGAAGCTAGGGTAAAAGAATCGAATCGAATCAAAAATTATCTAAATCAATCCAATGAAATCCAAAAGAATTGAATTGAATCGAATCGAAAAGATTCGAAACGAAATGTAACAAGTGGAATCCAAATGATCGAATCGAATCAAATCGAAAAGAATCGAATCGAAAAGAATCGAATTGAATTGAATCGATTCGAGAAGAATCGAATCGAAAAGAATCGAAACGAAAAGAATCGAATCGAATCGAATCAAAAAGAATCGAATCGAAACGACAAGAGGCGAATCGAATTGAATCGAAAAGAATCAAATTGAAAAGAATCGAATCGAATTGAAAAGAATCGAATCGAAAAAATCGAATCAAAAAGAATCGAATCGAATCGAAAAAAATCGAATCGAATCGAAAAGAATAGAATCGAATGGAATCGAATCGAAAAGAATCAATCGAATCGAATTGAATAGAAAAGAATCGAATAGATTCGAATCGACACGAATCGAAAAAAGTCGAAACGAATCGAATCATATCAAAGCGAAAAGAATCGAATCGAATCAAAAAGCATCGAATCGAACTGAATCGAAAAGAATCGAATCGAACAGACCGAAAAGAATCGAATCGAAGAGCATCGTATCGAATCGAATCGAATAGAACCGAAAGAATCGAATCGATTCCAATCGACCTGAATCGAAAAGAATCGAATCGAACAGTATCGAATCTAATTGAAATGAATCGAATCAAATAAAATAGAAGAGAATCAAATCGAAACGAAAAGAATCGAATCGAATCGAATTGAAAAGAATTGAATCGAATCGAAAAGAATCGAATCGAAATGAAAAGAATCGAATCGAATCGATCGAAATGATCGAATTGAAAACTATCGAGTTGAATCGAATCAAATCGAAAAGAATCAAATCGAATCGTATCGAATCAAAAAGAATCAAATCGAATCGAATAGAATCGTATTTCATTGAATCGAAAAGAATTGAATCGAAAAGAATCGAGTCGAATCAAAACGAATCGAATCAAATCGAAAAGAATCGTATCGATTTGAATCGAAAAGAATCGGATCGAATCTTATATACTTGAATCAAAAAGAATCGAGTCGATTCAAATAAAAGAAATCAAACCGAATAGAGAAGAATCGAATCGAAAAGAAAAGAATCGATTCAAATCGAAAACCGAAAGGAATCAAAACGATTCGAATGGATACGAAACGAATCGAATCGAAAATAATAGAGTCGAATCGCACCGAATCGAAATGAAAATAATCAAATGGAATCGAATTGAAAATAACCGAATCAAATCAAATCGAAAATACTTGAAGCGAATCTAATAGAAAATAATCGATTCGCATTGAAACGAATCGAAAAACATCGAAATGAATTGAATTGAAAATAATGAAATCGAATCGAAAATAATCGAATCGAAAGTAATCTTATCGAATCGAAAATAATCGAATCGAATCGAATCGAAAATTGAAACGAGTCGATCGAATTGAGTTGAAAATAATCGAATCGAACCGAATTGAATCGAAAATAATCGAATCGAATCGAATAGAAAAGAATCGAATGGAATTGAAAAGAATCGAATCATATCGAATTGAATCAAAAAGAATCGAATCGTATCGAATGGAATCGAAAAGAATCGAATCATATCGAATTGAATCGAAAAGAATCGAATCGAAGAGAACCGAAAAGAATCGAATCGAATACAATCGAAAAGAATCGTATCGAATCGAATCGAATTGAATCGAAAAGAATCGATTCCAATCGAATTGAGTTGAATAGAATCGAATCGAACAGTACCGAATCAAATTGATAAGATTCGAATCAAATAAAATCGAAAAGAATCTAATTGAAACGAAAAGAATCCAATCGAATCGAATTGAAAGGAATCGAATCGAAAAAATCGAATCGAAAAGAATCGAGTTGAGTTGAATCGAATCGAATCATATCGAATCGAAAAGAATCGAACCGAATCGAATTGAATTGAAAAGAATTGAATCGAACTGAATCAAAAAGAATCGAATCGACCTGAATAGAAAAGAATCGAATCGAAATGTAACAAATTGAATCCAAATGATCGAATCGAATCAAATCGAAAAGAATCGAACAGAATCGAATCGAAACGAAAAGAATCGAACTGAAAATAAACGAATCGAATCGAATCGAATAGAATCGAACAGAATTGAATCGAACGAAAAGAATCTTATCGAATCGAATCGAAAAGAATCGAATCGAATCGAATGGAGAAGAATCAAATCGAACCGAATCGAAAAGAACTGAATCGAAAAGAATCGAATCGAAGAGAAACTAATCGAAACGAAAAGAATCAAATGGAATCCAAAAGAAGAGAATCGAAACGAAAAGAGGCGAATCGAATCGAATGGAATAGAAGCGAATAGAAAAAAATCGAATCGAATCGAAAAGAATCGAATTCAAAAGAATAGAATCAAAAAATTCGAATCGAATCAAATCGAAATGAATCCATTAGAATTAAATCGGTTGAAAAGATCGAATCAAAAAACATCAAAGAGAATCGAAACGAATTGAATCGAATCAAATCAAATTGAAAAGAATCGTATCAAATCAAATCTAAAAGAATCGAATCGAATCGAATCAAAAAGAATGGAATCGAATTGATTCGCATCGAAAAGAATCGATCGAATCGTATTGAATCGAAAAGAATCGAATCGAATCGAATCGCAGAATCGAATCGAATGGAATCGAATCGAATTGAAAAGAATCGAATCGAAAAGAATTGAATCGAAGAATATCAAATCGAAGTGAAAAGAATTGACTGAAATCGAAAAGAATCGAATCGAAACACAAAGAATCGAATCGAATTCGAAAGAATCGAATTGAATTGAAATGAGAAGAATCGAATCGAATTGCATCGAATCGGAAATAATTGAATCGAATCGAATAAAAAATAATCAAATCGAGTCGAATCAAAAATAGGTGGCATTGAATCGAATCGATAATCGAACCGAATCGAATCCAATCGAGTCGAATCGAAAATAATCGAATCGAATCAAATGGATTCAAAAACAATTAAATCGAATCGAATCGAAAAGAATCGAATTGAATCGAAAAGAATCAAACCGAATCAAAAAGAATCGAAAAGAATTGAATCAAGAAGAATCGAAATGAATTGAATCGAGTAGAATCAAATCGAAGCTAGGGTAAAAGAATCGAATCGAATCAAAAATTATCTAAATCAATCCAATGGAATCCAAAAGAATTGAATCGAATCGAATCGAAAAGATTCGAATCGAAATGTAACAAGTGGAATCCAAATGATCGAATCGAATCAAATCGAAAAGAATCGAATTGAATTGAATCGATTCGAGAAGAATCGAAGCGAAAAGAATCGAATCGTATCGAATCGAATCGAATCGAATCGAATCGAAAAGAATCGATTCGAAGAGAATATAATCAAAACGAAAAGAATCGAATCGAATCGAATCAAAAAGAATCACATCAAAACAAGAGGGGAATCGAATCGAATCGAAAAGAATCAAATTGAAAAGAAACGAATCGAATTGAAAAGAATCGAATCGAAAAAATCGAATCAAAAAGAATCGAATCGAATCGAATCGTATCGAATCGAAAAGAATCGAATCGAATTGAAAAGAATAGAATCGAATGGAATCGAAAAGAATCAATCGAATCGAATTGAATAGAAAAGAATCGAATAGATTCGAATCGACACGAATCGAAAAAAGTCGAAACGAATCGAATCATATCAAAGCGAAAAGAATCGAATCGAATCAAAAAGCATCGAATCGAACTGAATCGAAAAGAATCGAATCGAACAGACCGAAAAGAATCGAATCGAAGAGAATCGTATCGAATCGAATCGAATAGAACCGAAAGAATCGAATCGATTCCAATCGACCTGAATCGAAAAGAATCGAATCGAACAGTATCGAATCTAATTGAAATGAATCGAATCAAATAAAATAGAAGAGAATCAAATCGAAACGAAAAGAATCGAATCGAATCGAATTGAAAAGAATTGAATCAAATCGAAAAGAATCGAATCGAAATGAAAAGAATCGAATCGAATCGATCGAAATGATCGAATTGAAAAGTATCGAGTTGAATCGAATCAAATCGAAAAGAATCAAATCGAATCGTATCGAATCAAAAAGAATCAAATCGAATCGAATAGAATCGTATTTCATTGAATCGAAAAGAATTGAATCGAAAAGAATCTAGTCGAATCAAAACAAATCGAATCAAATCGAAAAGAATCGTATCGATTTGAATCGAAAAAAATCGGATCGAATCTTATATACTTGAATCAAAAAGAATCGAGTTGATTCAAATCAAAAAATCAAACCGAATAGAAAAGAATCGAATCGAAAAGAAAAGAATCGATTCAAATCGAAAACCGAAAGGAATCAAAACGATTCGAATGGATACGAAACGAATCGAATCGCACCGAATCGAAATGAAAATAATCAAATGGAATCGAATTGAAAATAACCGAATCAAATCAAATCAAAAATACTTGAAGCGAATCTAATAGAAAATAATCGATTCGCATTGAATCGAATCGAAAAACATCGAAATGAATTGAATTGAAAATAATGAAATCGAATCGAAAATAATCGAATCGAAAGTAATCTTATCGAATCGAAAATAATCGAATCGAATCGAATCGAAAATAACTGAACCGAGTCGATCGAATTGAGTTGAAAATAATCGAATCAAACCGAATTGAATCGAAAATAATCGAATCGAATCGAATAGAAAAGAATCGAATGGAATCGAAAAGAATCGAATCATATCGAATTGAATCGAAAAGAATCGAATCGAAGAGAACCGAAAAGAATCGAATCGAATACAATCGAAAAGAATCGTATCGAATCGAATCGAATTGAATCGAAAAGAATCGATTCCAATCGAATTGAATTGAATAGAATCGAATCGAACAGTACCGAATCGAATTGATAAGATTCGAATCAAGTAAAATCGAAAAGAATCTAATTGAAACGAAAAGAATCCAATCGAATCGAATTGAAAGGAATCGAATCGAAAAAATCGAATCGAAAAGAATCGAGTTGAGTTGAATCGAATCGAATCATATCGAATCGAAAAGAATCGAACCGAATCGAATTGAGTTGAAAAGAATTGAATCGAACTGAATCAAAAAGAATCGAATCGACCTGAATAGAAAAGAATCGAATCGAAATGTAACAAATTGAATCCAAATGATCGAATCGAATCAAATCGAAAAGAATCGAGCAGAATCGAATCGAAACGAAAAGAATCGAACTGAAAATAATCGAATCGAATCGAATAGAATCGAACAGAATTGAATCGAACGAAAAGAATCTTATCGAATCGAATCGAATCGAATGGAGAAGAATCAAATCGAACCGAATCGAAAAGAACTGAATCGAAAAGAATCGAATCGAAGAGAATCTAATCGAAACGAAAGGAATCAAATCGAATCCAAAACAATAGAATCGAAACGAAAAGAGGCGAATCGAATCGAATCGAAAAGAAGCGAATAGAAAAAAATCGAATCGAATCGAATCGAAAAGAATCGAATTAAAAAGAATAGAAACGAAACATTCGAATCGAAATGAATCGAATCGAATTAAATCGGTTGAAAAGATCGAATCAAAAAACATCAAAGAGAATCGAAACCAATCGAATCGAATCAAATCGAATTGAAAAGAATCGTATCAAATCAAATCTAAAAGAATCGAATCGGGATCCCTGGGTGGTGCAGCGGTTTACCGCCTGCCTTTGGCCCAGGGCGCGATCCTGGAGACCCGGGATCGAATCCCATGTCGGGCTCCCGGTGCATGGAGCCTGCTTCTCCCACTGCCTATGTCTCTGCCCCTCTCTCTCTTTCTCTCTGTGACTATCATAAATAAATAAAAATAAAAAAAAATAAATAAAAATAATCGAATCGAATCGAATCGAATCAAAAAGAATGGAATCGAATTGATTCGCATTGAAAAGAATCGATCGAATCGTATTGAATCGAAAAGAATCGAATCGAATCGAATCGAAGAATCGAATCGAAACGAATCGAATCGAAAAGAATCGAATCGAAAAGAATCGAATCGAAGAATATCAAATCGAATTGAAACGAATTGACTCAAATCGAAAAGAATTGAATCGAAACACAAAGAATCGAATCGAATCGAATTCGAAAGAATCGAATTGAATTGAAATGAGAAGAATCGAATCGAATTGCATCGAATCGAAAATAATTGAATCGAATTGAATAAAAAATAATCAAATCGAGTCGAATCAAAAATAATTGGAATTGAATCGAATCGATAATCGAACCGAATCGAATCCAATCGAGTCGAATCGAAAATAATCGAATCGAATCAAATGGATTCAAAAACAATTAAATCGAATCGAAAAGAATCGAATGGAATCGAAAAGAATCAAACCGAATCAAAAAGAATCGAAAAGAATTGAATCAAGAAGAATCGAAATGAATTGAATCGAGTAGAATCAAATCGAAGCTAGGGTAAAAAATCGAATCGAATCAAAAATTATCTAAATCAATCCAATGAAATCCAAAAGAATTGAATCGAATCGAATCGAAAAGATTCGAATCGAAATGTAACAAGTGGAATCCAAATGATCGAATCGAATCAAATCGAAAAGAATCGAATGGAAAAGAATCGAATTGAATTGAATCGATTCGAGAAGAATCGAATCGAAAAGAATCGAATCGAATCGAAAAGAATCGAATCGAAGAGAATATAATCGAAACAAAAAGAATCGAATCGAATCGAATCAAAAAGAATCGAATCGAAACGACAAGAGGCGAATCGAATCGAATCGAAAAGAATCAAATTGAAAAGAATCGAATCAAATTGAAAAGAATCGAATCGAAAAAATCGAATCAAAAAGAATCGAATCGAATCGAAAAGAATCGAATCGAATCGAAAAGAATAGAATCGAATGGAATCGAATCGAAAAGAATCAATCGAATCGAATTGAATAGAAAAGAATCGAATAGATTCAAATCGACACGAATCGAAAAAAGTCGAAACGAATCGAATCATATCAAAGCGAAAAGAATCGAATCGAATCAAAAAGAATCGAATCGAACTGAATCGAAAAGAATCGAATCGAACAGTACCGAATCGAATTGATAAGATTCGAATCAAATAAAATCGAAAAGAATCTAATTGAAACGAAAAGAATCCAATCGAATCGAATTGAAAGGAATCGAATCGAAAAAATCGAATCGAAAAGAATCGAGTTGAGTTGAATCGAATCGAATCATATCGAATCGAAAAGAATCGAATCGATTTGAAAAGAATCGAATCGAACTGAATCAAAAAGAATCGAATCGAACTGAATAGAAAAGAATCGAATCGAAATGTAACAAATTGAATCCAAATGATCGAATCGAATCAAATCGAAAAGAATCGAGCAGAATCGAATCGAAACGAAAAGAATCGAACTGAAAATAATCGAATCGAATCGAATCGAATAGAATCGAATAGAATTGAATCGAACGAAAAGAATCTTATCGAATCGAATCGAAAAGAATCGAATCGAATGGAGAAGAATCAAATCGAACCGAATCGAAAAGAACTGAATCGAAAAGAATCGAATCGAAGAGAATCTAATCGAAACGAAAAGAATCAAATCGAATCCAAAAGAATAGAATCGAAACGAAAAGAGGCGAATCGAATCGAATCGAAAAGAAGCGAATAGAAAAAAATCGAATCGAATCGAATCGAAAAGAATCGAATTGAAAAGAATAGAATCGAAAAATTCGAATCGAATCAAATCGAAATGAATCGAATCGAATTAAATCGGTTGAAAAGATCGAATCAAAAAACATCAAAGAGAATCGAAACGAATCGAAACGAATCGAATTGAATCAAATCGAATTGAAAAGAATCGTATCAAATCAAATCTAAAAGAATCGAATCGAATCGAATCAAAAAGAATGGAATCGAATTGATTCGCATCGAAAAGAATCGATCGAATCGTATTGAATCGAAAAGAATCGAATCGAATGGAATCGAATCGAATCGAAAAGAATCGAATCGAATCGAATCGAAAAGAATTGAATCGAAGAATATCAAATCGAATTGAAAAGAATTGACTCAAATCGAAAAGGATCGAATCGAAACACAAAGAATCGAATCGAATCGAATTCGAAAGAATCGAATTGAATTGAAATGAGAAGAATCGAATCGAATTGCATCGAATCGAAAATAATTGAATCGAATTGAATAAAAAATAATCAAATCGAGTCGAATCAAAAATAATTGGAATTGAATCGAATCGATAATCGAACCGAATCGAATCCAATCGAGTCGAATCGAAAATAATCGAATCGAATCAAATGGATTCAAAAACAATTAAATCGAATCGAAAAGAATCGAATGGAATCGAAAAGAATCAAACCGAATCAAAAAGAATCGAAAAGAATTGAATCAAGAAGAATCGAAATGAATTGAATCGAGTAGAATCACATCGAAGCTAGGGTAAAAGAATCGAATCGAATCAAAAATTATCTAACTCAATCCAATGAAATCCAAAAGAATTGAATCGAATCGAATCGGAAAGATTCGAATCGAAATGTAACAAGTGGAATCCAAATGATCGAATCGAATCAAATCGAAAAGAATCGAATCGAAAAGAATCGAATTGAATTGAATCGATTCGAGAAGAATCGAATCGAAAAGAAGCGAATCGTATCAAATCGAATCGAATCGAAAAGAATCGAATCGAAGAGAATATAATCGAAACAAAAAGAATCGAATCGAATCGAATCAAAAAGAATCGAATCGAAACGACAAGAGGCGAATCGAATCGAATCGAAAAGAATCAAATTGAAAAGAATCGAATCAAATTGAAAAGAATCGAATCGAAAAAATCGAATCAAAAAGAATCGAATCGAATCATATCGAATCGAAAAGAATCGAAAAGAATAGAATCGAATAAAATCGAATCGAAAAGAATCAATCGAATCGAATTGAATAGAAAAGAATCGAATAGATTCGAATCGACACGAATCGAAAAAAGTCGAAACGAATCGAATCATATCAAAGCGCAAAGAATCGAATCGAATCCAAAAGAATCGAATCGAACTGAATCGAAAAGAATCGAATCGAACAGACCGAAAAGAATCGAATCGAAGAGAATCGTATCGAATCGAATCGAATAGAACCGAAAGAATCGAATCGATTCCAATCGACCTGAATCGAAAAGAATCGAATCGAACAGTATCGAATCTAATTGAAATGAATCGAATCAAATAAAATAGAAGAGAATCAAATCGAAACGAAAAGAATCGAATCGAATCGAATTGAAAAGAATTGAATCAAATCGAAAAGAATCGAATCGAAATGAAAAGAATCGAATCGAATCGATCGAAATGATCGATTTGAAAAGTATCGAGTTGAATCGAATCAAATCGAATCGAAAAGAATAGAACCGTATTTCATTGAATCGAAAAGAATTGAATCGAAAAGAATCGAGTCGAATCAAAACGAATCGAATCAAATCGAAAAGAATCGTATCGATTTGAATCGAAAAGAATCGGATCGTATCTTATATACTTGAATCAAAAAGAATCGAGTCGATTCAAATCAAAAAAATCAAACCGAATAGAAAAGAATCGAATCGAAAAGAAAAGAATCGATTCAAATCGAAAACCGAAAGGAATCAAAACGATTCGAATGGATACGAAACGAATCGAATCGAAAATAATAGAATCGAATCGTACCGAACCGAAATGAAAATAATCAAATGGAATCGAATTGAAAATAACCGAATCAAATCAAATCGAAAATAATTGAAGCGGGGATTCCTGGGAGGGGCAGCGGTTTAGTGCCTGCCTTTGGCCCAGGGCGCGATCCTGGAGACCCGGGATCAAATCCCACATAGGGCTCCCGGTGCTTGGAGCTTGCTTCTCCCTCTGCCTATCTCTGCCTCTCTCTCTCTCTCTGTGACTATCATAAATAAATAAAAAATTTAGAAAAAAAAAGAAAATAATTGAAGCGAATCTAATAGAAAATAGTTGATTCGCATTGAATCGAATCGAAAAACATCGAAATGAATTGAATTGAAAATAATGAAATCGAATCGAAAATAATCGAATCGAAAGTAATCTTATCGAATCGAAAATAATCGAATCGAATCGAATCGAAAATAATTGAACCGAGTCGATCGAATTGAGTTGAAAATAATCGAATCAAACCGAATTGAATCGAAAATAATCGAATCGAATCGAATAGAAAAGAATCGAATGGAATCGAAAAGAATCGAATCATATCGAATTGAATCGAAAAGAATCGAATCGAAGAGAACCGAAAAGAATCGAATCGAATACAATCGAAAAGAATCGTATCGAATCGAATCGAATTGAATCGAAAAGAATCGATTCCAATCGAATTGAATTGAATAGAATCGAATCGAACAGTACCGAATCGAATTGATAAGATTCGAATCAAGTAAAATCGAAAAGAATCTAATTGAAACGAAAAGAATCCAATCGAATCGAATTGAAAGGAATCGAATCGAAAAAATCGAATCGAAAAGAATCGAGTTGAGTTGAATCGAATCGAATCATATCGAATCGAAAAGAATCGAACCGAATCGAATTGAGTTGAAAAGAATTGAATCGAACTGAATCAAAAAGAATCGAATCGACCTGAATAGAAAAGAATCGAATCGAAATGTAACAAATTGAATCCAAATGATCGAATCGAATCAAATCGAAAAGAATCGAGCAGAATCGAATCGAAATGAAAAGAATCGAACTGAAAATAATCGAATCGAATCGAATCGAATCGAATCGAACAGAATTGAATCGAATGAAAAGAATCTTATCGAATCGAATCGAATCGAATGGAGAAGAATCAAATCGAACCGAATCGAAAAGAACTGAATCGAAAAGAATCGAATCGAAGAGAATCTAATCGAAACGAAAGGAATCAAATCGAATCCAAAACAATAGAATCGAAACGAAAAGAGGCGAATCGAATCGAATCGAAAAGAAGCGAAAAGAAAAAAATCGAATCGAATCGAATCGAAAAGAATCGAATTAAAAAGAATAGAATCGAAACATTCGAATCGAAATGAATCGAATCGAATTAAATCGGTTGAAAAGATCGAATCAAAAAACATCAAAGAGAATCGAAACGAATCGAATCGAATCAAATCGAATTGAAAAGAATCGTATCAAATCAAATCTAAAAGAATCGAATCGGGATCCCTGGGTGGTGCAGCGGTTTACCGCCTGCCTTTGGCCCAGGGCGCGATCCTGGAGACCCGGGATCGAATCCCATGTCGGGCTCCCGGTGCATGGAGCCTGCTTCTCCCACTGCCTATGTCTCTGCCCCTCTCTCTCTTTCTCTCTGTGACTATCATAAATAAATAAAAATAAAAAAAAATAAATAAAAATAATCGAATCGAATCGAATCGAATCAAAAAGAATGGAATCGAATTGATTCGCATTGAAAAGAATCGATCGAATCGTATTGAATCGAAAAGAATCGAATCGAATCGAATCGAAGAATCGAATCGAAACGAATCGAATCGAAAAGAATCGAATCGAAAAGAATCGAATCGAAGAATATCAAATCGAATTGAAAAGAATTGACTCAAATCGAAAAGGATCGAATCGAAACACAAAGAATCGAATCGAATCGAATTCGAAAGAATCGAATTGAATTGAAATGAGAAGAATCGAATCGAATTGCATCGAATCGAAAATAATTGAATCGAATTGAATAAAAAATAATCAAATCGAGTCGAATCAAAAATAATTGGAATTGAATCGAATCGATAATCGAACCGAATCGAATCCAATCGAGTCGAATCGAAAATAATCGAATCGAATCAAATGGATTCAAAAACAATTAAATCGAATCGAAAAGAATCGAATGGAATCGAAAAGAATCAAACCGAATCAAAAAGAATCGAAAAGAATTGAATCAAGAAGAATCGAAATGAATTGAATCGAGTAGAATCAAATCGAAGCTAGGGTAAAAAATCGAATCGAATCAAAAATTATCTAAATCAATCCAATGAAATCCAAAAGAATTGAATCGAATCGAATCGAAAAGATTCGAATCGAAATGTAACAAGTGGAATCCAAATGATCGAATCGAATCAAATCGAAAAGAATCGAATTGAATTGAATCGATTCGAGAAGAATCGAAGCGAAAAGAATCGAATCGTATCGAATCGAATCGAATCGAATCGAATCGAAAAGAATCGATTCGAAGAGAATATAATCAAAACGAAAAGAATCGAATCGAATCGAATCAAAAAGAATCACATCAAAACAAGAGGGGAATCGAATCGAATCGAAAAAAATCAAATTGAAAAGAAACGAATCGAATTGAAAAGAATCGAATCGAAAAAATCGAATCAAAAAGAATCGAATCGAATCGAATCGTATCGTTTCGAAAAGAATCGAATCGAATTGAAAAGAATAGAATCGAATGGAATCGAAAAGAATCAATCGAATCGAATTGAATAGAAAAGAATCGAATAGATTCGAATCGACACGAATCGAAAAAAGTCGAAACGAATCGAATCATATCAAAGCGAAAAGAATCGAATCGAATCAAAAAGCATCGAATCGAACTGAATCGAAAAGAATCGAATCGAACTGACCGAAAAGAATCGAATCGAAGAGAATCGTATCGAATCGAATCGAATAGAACCGAAAGAATCGAATCGATTCCAATCGACCTGAATCGAAAAGAATCGAATCGAACAGTATCGAATCTAATTGAAATGAATCGAATCAAATAAAATAGAAGAGAATCAAATCGAAACGAAAAGAATCGAATCGAATCGAATTGAAAAGAATTGAATCAAATCGAAAAGAATCGAATCGAAATGAAAAGAATCGAATCGAATCGATCGAAATGATCGAATTGAAAAGTATCGAGTTGAATCGAATCAAATCGAAAAGAATCAAATCGAATCGTATCGAATCAAAAAGAATCAAATCGAATCGAATAGAATCGTATTTCATTGAATCGAAAAGAATTGAATCGAAAAGAATCTAGTCGAATCAAAACAAATCGAATCAAATCGAAAAGAATCGTATCGATTTGAATCGAAAAAAATCGGATCGAATCTTATATACTTGAATCAAAAAGAATCGAGTTGATTCAAATCAAAAAATCAAACCGAATAGAAAAGAATCGAATCGAAAAGAAAAGAATCGATTCAAATCGAAAACCGAAAGGAATCAAAACGATTCGAATGGATACGAAACGAATCGAATCGCACCGAATCGAAATGAAAATAATCAAATGGAATCGAATTGAAAATAACCGAATCAAATCAAATCAAAAATACTTGAAGCGAATCTAATAGAAAATAATCGATTCGCATTGAATCGAATCGAAAAACATCGAAATGAATTGAATTGAAAATAATGAAATCGAATCGAAAATAATCGAATCGAAAGTAATCTTATCGAATCGAAAATAATCGAATCGAATCGAATCGAAAATAACTGAACCGAGTCGATCGAATTGAGTTGAAAATAATCGAATCAAACCGAATTGAATCGAAAATAATCGAATCGAATCGAATAGAAAAGAATCGAATGGAATCGAAAAGAATCGAATCATATCGAATTGAATCGAAAAGAATCGAATCGAAGAGAACCGAAAAGAATCGAATCGAATACAATCGAAAAGAATCGTATCGAATCGAATCGAATTGAATCGAAAAGAATCGATTCCAATCGAATTGAATTGAATAGAATCGAATCGAACAGTACCGAATCGAATTGATAAGATTCGAATCAAGTAAAATCGAAAAGAATCTAATTGAAACGAAAAGAATCCAATCGAATCGAATTGAAAGGAATCGAATCGAAAAAATCGAATCGAAAAGAATCGAGTTGAGTTGAATCGAATCGAATCATATCGAATCGAAAAGAATCGAACCGAATCGAATTGAGTTGAAAAGAATTGAATCGAACTGAATCAAAAAGAATCGAATCGACCTGAATAGAAAAGAATCGAATCGAAATGTAACAAATTGAATCCAAATGATCGAATCGAATCAAATCGAAAAGAATCGAGCAGAATCGAATCGAAACGAAAAGAATCGAACTGAAAATAATCGAATCGAATCGAATCGAATAGAATCGAACAGAATTGAATCGAACGAAAAGAATCTTATCGAATCGAATCGAATCGAATGGAGAAGAATCAAATCGAACCGAATCGAAAAGAACTGAATCGAAAAGAATCGAATCGAAGAGAATCTAATCGAAACGAAAGGAATCAAATCGAATCCAAAACAATAGAATCGAAACGAAAAGAGGCGAATCGAATCGAATCGAAAAGAAGCGAATAGAAAAAAATCGAATCGAATCGAATCGAAAAGAATCGAATTAAAAAGAATAGAAACGAAACATTCGAATCGAAATGAATCGAATCGAATTAAATCGGTTGAAAAGATCGAATCAAAAAACATCAAAGAGAATCGAAACCAATCGAATCGAATCAAATCGAATTGAAAAGAATCGTATCAAATCAAATCTAAAAGAATCGAATCGGGATCCCTGGGTGGTGCAGCGGTTTACCGCCTGCCTTTGGCCCAGGGCGCGATCCTGGAGACCCGGGATCGAATCCCATGTCGGGCTCCCGGTGCATGGAGCCTGCTTCTCCCACTGCCTATGTCTCTGCCCCTCTCTCTCTTTCTCTCTGTGACTATCATAAATAAATAAAAATAAAAAAAATAAATAAAAATAATCGAATCGAATCGAATCGAATCAAAAAGAATGGAATCGAATTGATTCGCATTGAAAAGAATCGATCGAATCGTATTGAATCGAAAAGAATCGAATCGAATCGAATCGAAGAATCGAATCGAAACGAATCGAATCGAAAAGAATCGAATCGAAAAGAATCGAATCGAAGAATATCAAATCGAATTGAAACGAATTGACTCAAATCGAAAAGAATTGAATCGAAACACAAAGAATCGAATCGAATCGAATTCGAAAGAATCGAATTGAATTGAAATGAGAAGAATCGAATCGAATTGCATCGAATCGAAAATAATTGAATCGAATTGAATAAAAAATAATCAAATCGAGTCGAATCAAAAATAATTGGAATTGAATCGAATCGATAATCGAACCGAATCGAATCCAATCGAGTCGAATCGAAAATAATCGAATCGAATCAAATGGATTCAAAAACAATTAAATCGAATCGAAAAGAATCGAATGGAATCGAAAAGAATCAAACCGAATCAAAAAGAATCGAAAAGAATTGAATCAAGAAGAATCGAAATGAATTGAATCGAGTAGAATCACATCGAAGCTAGGGTAAAAGAATCGAATCGAATCAAAAATTATCTAAATCAATCCAATGAAATCCAAAAGAATTGAATCGAATCGAATCGAAAAGATTCGAATCGAAATGTAACAAGTGGAATCCAAATGATCGAATCGAATCAAATCGAAAAGAATCGAATCGAAAAGAATCGAATTGAATTGAATCGATTCGAGAAGAATCGAATCGAAAAGAATCGAATCGAATCGAAAAGAATCGAATCGAAGAGAATATAATCGAAACAAAAAGAATCGAATCGAATCGAATCAAAAAGAATCGAATCGAAACGACAAGAGGCGAATCGAATCGAATCGAAAAGAATCAAATTGAAAAGAATCGAATCAAATTGAAAAGAATCGAATCGAAAAAATCGAATCAAAAAGAATCGAATCGAATCGAAAAGAATCGAATCGAATCGAAAAGAATAGAATCGAATGGAATCGAATCGAAAAGAATCAATCGAATCGAATTGAATAGAAAAGAATCGAATAGATTCAAATCGACACGAATCGAAAAAAGTCGAAACGAATCGAATCATATCAAAGCGAAAAGAATCGAATCGAATCAAAAAGAATCGAATCGAACTGAATCGAAAAGAATCGAATCGAACAGTACCGAATCGAATTGATAAGATTCGAATCAAATAAAATCGAAAAGAATCTAATTGAAACGAAAAGAATCCAATCGAATCGAATTGAAAGGAATCGAATTGAAAAAATCGAAACGAAAAGAATCGAATCGAATCGAATTGAAAAGAATTGAATCAAATCGAAAAGAATCGAATCGAATTGAAAAGAATCGAATCGAACTGAATCAAAAAGAATCGAATCGAACTGAATAGAAAAGAATCGAATCGAAATGTAACAAATTGAATCCAAATGATCGAATCGAATCAAATCGAAAAGAATCGAGCAGAATCGAATCGAAACGAAAAGAATCGAACTGAAAATAATCGAATCGAATCGAATCGACTGGAATCGAACAGAATTGAATCGAACGAAAAGAATCTTATCGAATCGAATCGAAAAGAATCGAATCGAATCGAATGGAGAAGAATCAAATCGAACCGAATCGGAAAGAACTGAATCGAAAAGAATCGAATCGAAGAGAATCTAATCGAAACGAAAAGAATCAAATCGAATCCAAAAGAATAGAATCGAAACGAAAAGAGGCGAATCGAATCGAATCGAAAAGAAGCGAATAGAAAAAAATCGAATCGAATCGAATCGAAAAGAATCGAATTGAAAAGAATAGAATCGAAAAATTCGAATCGAATCAAATCGAAATGAATCGAATCGAATTAAATCGGTTGAAAAGATCGAATCAAAAACATCAAAGAGAATCGAAACGAATCGAAACGAATCAAATCCAATTGAAAAGAACCGTATCAAATCAAATCTAAAAGAATCGAATCGAATCGAATCAAAAAGAATGGAATCGAATTGATTCGCATCGAAAAGAATCCATCGAATCGTATTGAATCGAAAAGAATCGAATCGAATGGAATCGAATCGAATCGAAAAGAATCGAATCGGGGATCCCTGGGTGGCGCAGTGGTTTAGCGCCTGCCTTTGGCCCAGGGCCCGATCCTGGAGACCCGGGATCGAATCCCACGTCAGGCTCCCGGTGCATGGAGCCTGCTTCTCCCTCTGCCTGTGTCTCTGCCTCTCTCTCTCTCTCTCTGTGACTATCATAAATAAATAAAAATTTAAAAAAAAAAAAAGAAAAGAATCGAATCGAATCGAAAAGAATTGGATCGAAGAATATCAAATCGAATTGAAAAGAATTGACTCAAATCGAAAAGGATCGAATCGAAACACAAAGAATCGAATCGAATCGAATTCGAAAGAATCGAATTGAATTGAAATGAGAAGAATCGAATCGAATTGCATCGAATCGAAAATAATTGAATCGAATTGAATAAAAAATAATCAAATCGAGTCGAATCAAAATAATTGGAATTGAATCGAATCGATAATCGAACCGAATCGAATCCAATCGAGTCGAATCGAAAATAATCGAATCGAATCAAATGGATTCAAAATCAATTAAATCGAATCGAATCGAAAAGAATCGAATGGAATCGAAAAGAATCAAACCGAATCAAAAAGAATCGAAAAGAATTGAATCAAGAAGAATCGAAATGAATTGAATCGAGTAGAATCACATCGAAGCTAGGGTAAAAGAATCGAATCGAATCAAAAATTATCTAAATCAATCCAATGAAATCCAAAAGAATTGAATCGAATCGAATCGAAAAGATTCGAATCGAAATGTAACAAGTGGAATCCAAATGATCGAATCGAATCGAATGGAAAAGAATCGAATCGAAAAGAATCGAATTGAATTGAATCGATTCGAGAAGAATCGAATCGAAAAGAATCGAATCGTATCAAATCGAATCGAATCGAAAAGAATCGAATCGAAGAGAAGAGAATCGAAACGAAAAGAATCGAATCGAATCGAATCAAAAAGAATCGAATCGAAACGACAAGAGGCGAATCGAATTGAATCGAAAAGAATCGAATCAAAAAGAATCGAATCGAATCGAAAAGAATCGAATCGAATCGAAAAGAATAGAATCGAATCGAAAAGAATCGAATCGAATCGAAAAGAATAGAATCGAATGGAATCGAATCGAAAAGAATCAATCGAATCGAATTGAATAGAAAAGAATCGAATAGATTCGAATCGACACGAATCGAAAAAAGTCGAAACGAATCGAATCATATCAAAGCGAAAAGAATCGAATCGAATCAAAAAGCATCGAATCGAACTGAATCGAAAAGAATCGAATCGAACAGACCGAAAAGAATCGAATCGAAGGGAATCGTATCGAATCGAATCGAATAGAACCGAAAGAATCGAATCGATTCCAATCGACCTGAATCGAAAAGAATCGAATCGAACAGTATCGAATCTAATTGAAATGAATCGAATCAAATAAAATAGAAGAGAATCAAATCGAAACGAAAAGAATCGAATCGAATCGAATTGAAAAGAATTGAATCGAATCGAAAAGAATCGAATCGAAATGAAAAGAATCGAATCGAATCGATCGAAATGATCGAATTGAAAAGTATCGAGTTGAATCGAATCAAATCGAAAAGAATCAAATCGAATCGTATCGAATCAAAAAGAATCAAATCGAATCGAATAGAATCGTATTTCATTGAATCGAAAAGAATTGAATCGAAAAGAATCGAGTCGAATCAAAACGAATCGAATCAAATCGAAAAGAATCTTATCGATTTGAATCGAAAAGAATCGGATCGAATCTTATATACTTGAATCAAAAAGAATCGAGTCGATTCAAATAAAAGAAATCAAACCGAATAGAGAAGAATCGAATCGAAAAGAAAAGAATCGATTCAAATCGAAAACCGAAAGGAATCAAAACGATTCGAATGGATACGAAACGAATCGAATCGAAAATAATAGAGTCGAATCGCACCGAATCGAAATGAAAATAATCAAATGGAATCGAATCGAATTGAAAATAACCGAATCAAATCAAATCGAAAATACTTGAAGCGAATCTAATAGAAAATAATCGATTCGCATTGAATCGAATCGAAAAACATCGAAATGAATTGAATTGAAAATAATGAAATCGAATCGAAAATAATCGAATCGAAAGTAATCTTATCGAATCGAAAATCATCGAATCGAATCGAATCGAAAATAATTGAACCGAGTCGATCGAATTGAGTTGAAAATAATCGAATCGAACCGAATTGAATCGAAAATAATCGAATCGAATCGAATAGAAAAGAATCGAATGGAATCGAAAAGAATCGATACATATCGAATTGAATCAAAAAGAATCGAATCGTATCGAATGGAATCGAAAAGAATCGAATCATATCGAATTGAATCGAAAAGAATCGAATCGAAGAGAACCGAAAAGAATCGAATCGAATACAATCGAAAAGAATCGTATCGAATCGAATCGAATTGAATCGAAAAGAATCGATTCCAATCGAATTGAATTGAATAGAATCGAATCGAACAGTACCGAATCGAATTGATAAGATTCGAATCAAATAAAATCGAAAAGAATCTAATTGAAACGAAAAGAATCCAATCGAATCGAATTGAAAGGAATCGAATCGAAAAAATCGAATCGAAAAGAATCGAGTTGAGTTGAATCGAATCGAATCATATCGAATCGAAAAGAATCGAACCGAATCGAATTGAATTGAAAAGAATTGAATCGAACTGAATCAAAAAGAATCGAATCGACCTGAATAGAAAAGAATCGAATCGAAATGTAACAAATTGAATCCAAATGATCGAATCGAATCAAATCGAAAAGAATCGAACAGAATCGAATCGAAACAAAAAGAATCGAACTGAAAATAATCGAATCGAATTGAATGGAATAGAATCGAACAGAATTGAATCGAACGAAAAGAATCTTATCGAATCGAATCGAAAAGAATCGAATCGAATCGCATGGAGAAGAATCAAATCGAACCGAATCGAAAAGAACTGAATCGAAAAGAATCGAATCGAAGAGAATCTAATCGAAACGAAAAGAATCAAATCGTATCAAAAGAATAGAATCGAAATGAAAAGAGGCGAATCGAATCGAATCGAAAAGAAGCGAAAAGAAAAAAATCGAATCGAATCGAATCGAATTAAAAAGAATAGAATCGAAACATTCGAATCGAAATGAATCGAATCGAATTAAATCGGTTGAAAAGATCGAATCAAAAAACATCAAAGAGAATCGAAACGAATCGAATCGAATCAAATCGAATTGAAAAGAATCGTATCAAATCAAATCTAAAAGAATCGAATCGGGATCCCTGGGTGGTGCAGCGGTTTAGCGCCTGCCTTTGGCCCAGGGCGCGATCCTGGAGACCCGGGATCGAATCCCATGTCGGGCTCCCGGTGCATGGAGCCTGCTTCTCCCACTGCCTATGTCTCTGCCCCTCTCTCTCTTTCTCTCTGTGACTATCATAAATAAATAAAAATAAAAAAAATAAAAAAAATAGAATCGAATCGAATCGAATCAAAAAGAATGGAATCGAATTGATTCGCATCGAAAAGAATCGATCGAATCGTATTGAATCGAAAAGAATCGAATCGAATCGAATCGAAGAATCGAATCGAAACGAATCGAATCGAAAAGAATCGAATCGAAAGAATTGAATCGAAGAATATCAAATCGAATTGAAAAGAATTGACTCAAATCGAAAAGAATCGAATCGAAACACAAAGAATCGAATCTAATCGAATTCGAAAGAATCGAATTGAATTGAAATGAGAAGAATCAAATCGAATTGCATCGAATCGAAAATAATTGAATCGAATTGAATAAAAAATAATCAAATCGAGTCGAATCAAAAATAATTGGAATTGAATCGAATCGATAATCGAACCGAATCGAATCCAATCGAGTCGAATCGAAAATAATCGAATCGAATCAAATGGATTCAAAAACAATTAAATCGAATCGAAAAGAATCGAATTGAATCGAAAAGAATCAAACCGAATCAAAAAGAATCGAAAAGAATTGAATCAAGAAGAATCGAAATGAATTGAATCGAGTAGAATCACATCGAAGCTAGGGTAAAAGAATCGAATCGAATCAAAAATTATCTAAATCAATCCAATGAAATCCAAAAGAATTGAATCGAATCGAATCGAAAAGATTCGAATCGAAATGTAACAAGTGGAATCCAAATGATCGAATCGAATCAAATCGAAAAGAATCGAATCGAAAAGAATCGAATTGAATTGAATCGATTCGAGAAGAATCGAATCGAAAAGAAGCGAATCGAATCGAAAAGAATCGAATCGAAGAGAATATAATCGAAACAAAAAGAATCGAATCGAATCGAATCAAAAAGAATCGAATCGAAACGACAAGAGGCGAATCGAATCGAATCGAAAAGAATCAAATTGAAAAGAATCGAATCGAATTGAAAAGAATCGAATCGAAAAAATCGAATCAAAAAGAATCGAATCGAATCGAAAAGAATCGAATCGAATTGAAAAGAATAGAATCGAATGGAATCGAATCAAAAAGAATCAATCGAATCGAATTGAATAGAAAAGAATCGAATAGATTCGAATCGACACGAATCGAAAAAAGTCGAAACGAATCGAATCATATCAAAGCGAAAAGAATCGAATCGAATCAAAAAGAATCGAATCGAACTGAATCGAAAAGAATCGAATCGAACAGTACCGAATCGAATTGATAAGATTCGAATCAAATAAAATCGAAAAGAATCTAATTGAAACGAAAAGAATCCAATCGAATCGAATTGAAAGGAATCGAATTGAAAAAATCGAAACGAAAAGAATCGAGTTGAGTTGAATCGAATCGAATCATATCGAATCGAAAAGAATCGAATCGAATAGAAAAGAATCGAATCGAACTGAATCAAAAAGAATCGAATCGAACTGAATAGAAAAGAATCGAATCGAAATGTAAAAATTGAATCCAAATGATCGAATCGAATCAAATCGAAAAGAATCGAGCAGAATCGAATCGAAACGAAAAGAATCGAACTGAAAATAATCGAATCGAATCGAATAGAATAGAATCGAATAGAATTGAATCGAACGAAAAGAATCTTATCGAATCGAATCGAAAAGAATCGAATCGAATCGAATGGAGAAGAATCAAATCGAACCGAATCGAAAAGAACTGAATCGAAAAGAATCGAATCGAAGAGAATCGTATCGAATCGAATCGAATAGAACCGAAAGAATCGAATCGATTCCAATCGACCTGAATCGAAAAGAATCGAATCGAACAGTATCGAATCTAATTGAAATGAATCGAATCAAATAAAATAGAAGAGAATCAAATCGAAACGAAAAGAATCGAATCGAATCGAATTGAAAAGAATTGAATCGAATCGAAAAGAATCGAATCGAAATGAAAAGAATCGAATCGAATCGATCGAAATGATCGAATTGAAAAGTATCGAGTTGAATCGAATCAAATCGAGAAGAATCAAATCGAATCGTATCGAATCAAAGAATCAAATCGAATCGAATAGAATCGTATTTCATTGAATCGAAAAGAATTGAATCGAAAAGAATCGAGTCGAATCAAAACGAATCGAATCAAATCGAAAAGAATCGTATCGATTTGAATCGAAAAGAATCGGATCGAATCTTATATACTTGAATCAAAAAGAATCGAGTTGATTCAAATCAAAACAATCAAACTGAATAGAAAAGAATCGAATCGAAAAGAAAAGAATCGATTTAAATCGAAAACCGAAAGGAATCAAAACGATTCGAATGGATACGAAACGAATCGAATCGAAAATAATAGAATCGAATCGCACCGAATCGAAATGAAAATAATCAAATGGAATCGAATTGAAAATAACCAAATCAAATCAAATCGAAAATAATTGAAGCGGGGATCCCTGGGTGGCGCAGCGGTTTAGTGCCTGCCTTTGGCCCAGGGCGCGATCCTGGAGACCCGGGATCAAATCCCACATGGGGCTCCCGGTGCTTGGAGCTTGCTTCTCCCTCTGCCTATCTCTCTGCCTCTCTCTCACTCTGTGACTATCATAAATAAATAAAAAATTTAGAAAAAAAAAGAAAATAATTGAAGCGAATCTAATAGAAAATAATCGATTCGCATTGAATCGAATCGAAAAACATCGAAATGAATTGAATTGAAAATAATGAAATCGAATCGAAAATAATCGAATCGAAAGTAATCTTATCGAATCGAAAATAATCGAATCGAATCGAATCGAAAATAATTGAACCGAGTCGATCGAATTGAGTTGAAAATAATCGAATCGAACCGAATTGAATCGAAAATAATCGAGTCGAATCGAATAGAAAAGAATCGAATGGAATCGAAAAGAATCGAATCATATCGAATTGAATCGAAAAGAATCGAATCGTATCGAATGGAATCGAAAAGAATCGAATCATATCGAATTGAATCGAAAAGAATCGAATCGAAGAGAACCGAAAAGAATCGAATAGAATACAATCGAAAAGAATCGTATCGAATCGAATCGAATTGAATCGAAAAGAATCGATTCCAATCGAATTGAATTGAATAGAATCGAATCGAACAGTACCGAATCGAATTGATAAGATTCGAATCAAGTAAAATCGAAAAGAATCTAATTGAAACGAAAAGAATCCAATCGAATCGAATTGAAAGGAATCGAATCGAAAAAATCGAATCGAAAAGAATCGAGTTGAGTTGAATCGAATCGAATCATATCGAATCGAAAAGAATCGAACCGAATCGAATTGAGTTGAAAAGAATCGAATCGAACTGAATAGAAAAGAATCGAATCAAAATGTAACAAATTGAATCGAAATGATCGAATCGAATCAAATCGAAAAGAATCGAACAGAATCGAATCGAAACGAAAAGAATCGAACTGAAAATAATCGAATCGAATCGAATCGAATAGAATCGAACAGAATTGAATCGAACGAAAAGAACCTTATCGAATCGAATCGAAAAGAATCGAATCGAATCGAATGGAGAAGAATCAAATCGAACCGAATCGAAAAGAACTGAATCGAAAAGAATTGAATCGAAGAGAATCTAATCGAAACGAAAAGAATCAAATCGAATCCAAAACAATAGAATCGAAACGAAAAGAGGCGAATCGAATCGAATCGAAAAGAAGCGAATAGAAAAAAATCGAATCGAATCGAATCGAAAAGAATCGAATTAAAAAGAATAGAATCGAAATATTCGAATCGAAATGAATCGAATCGAATTAAATCGGTTGAAAAGATCGAATCAAAAAACATCAAAGAGAATCGAAACGAATCGAATCGAATCAAATCGAATTGAAAAGAATCGTATCAAATCAAATCTAAAAGAATCGAATCGGGATCCCTGGGTGGTGCAGCGGTTTACCGCCTGCCTTTGGCCCAGGGCGCGATCCTGGAGACCCAGGATCGAATCCCATGTCGGGCTCCCGGTGCATGGAGCCTGCTTCTCCCACTGCCTATGTCTCTGCCCCTCTCTCTCTTTCTCTCTGTGACTATCATAAATAAATAAAAATAAAAAAAATAATAGAATCGAATCGAATCGAATCAAAAAGAATGGAATCGAATTGATTCGCATCGAAAAGAATCGATCGAATCGTATTGAATCGAAAAGAATCGAATCGAATCGAATCGAAGAATCGAATCGAAACGAATCGAATCGAAAAGAATCGAATCGAAAAGAATTGAATCGAAGAATATCAAATCGAATTGAAAAGAATTGACTCAAATCGAAAAGAATCGAATCGAAACACAAAGAATCGAATCTAATCGAATTCGAAAGAATCGAATTGAATTGAAATGAGAAGAATCAAATCGAATTGCATCGAATCGAAAATAATTGAATCGAATTGAATAAAAAATAATCAAATCGAGTCGAATCAAAAATAATTGGAATTGAATCGAATCGATAATCGAACCGAATCGAATCCAATCGAGTCGAATCGAAAATAATCGAATCGAATCAAATGGATTCAAAAACAATTAAATCGAATCGAAAAGAATCGAATTGAATCGAAAAGAATCAAACCGAATCAAAAAGAATCGAAAAGAATTGAATCAAGAAGAATCGAAATGAATTGAATCGAGTAGAATCAAATCGAAGCTAGGGTAAAAGAATCGAATCGAATCAAAAATTATCTAAATCAATCCAATGAAATCCAAAAGAATTGAATCGAATCGAATCGAAAAGATTCGAATCGAAATGTAACAAGTGGAATCCAAATGATCGAATCGAATCAAATCGAAAAGAATCGAATTGAATTGAATCGATTCGAGAAGAATCGAAGCGAAAAGAATCGAATCGTATCGAATCGAATCGAATCGAAAAGAATCGAATCGAAGAGAATATAATCAAAACGAAAAGAATCGAATCGAATCGAATCAAAAAGAATCAAATCAAAACAAGAGGCGAATCGAATCGAATCGAAAAGAATCAAATTGAAAAGAATCGAATCAAATTGAAAAGAATCGAATCGAAAAAATCGAATCAAAAAGAATCGAATCGAATCGAAAAGAATCGAATCGAATTGAAAAGAATAGAATCGAATGGAATCGAATCGAAAAGAATCAATCGAATCGAATTGAATAGAAAAGAATCGAATAGATTCGAATCGACACGAATCGAAAAAAGTCGAAACGAATCGAATCATATCAAAGCGAAAAGAATCGAATCGAATCAAAAAGAATCGAATCGAACTGAATCGAAAAGAATCGAATCGAACAGTACCGAATCGAATTGATAAGATTCGAATCAAATAAAATCGAAAAGAATCTAATTGAAACGAAAAGAATCCAATCGAATCGAATTGAAAGGAATCGAATTGAAAAAATCGAAACGAAAAGAATCGAATCGAATCGAATTGAAAAGAATTGAATCAAAACGAAAAGAATCGAATCGAATTGAAAAGAATCGAATCGAACTGAATCAAAAAGAATCGAATCGAACTGAATAGAAAAGAATCGAATCGAAATGTAACAAATTGAATCCAAATGATCGAATCGAATCAAATCGAAAAGAATCGAGCAGAATCGAATCGAAACGAAAAGAATCGAACTGAAAATAATCGAATCGAATCGAATCGAATAGAATCGAATAGAATTGAATCGAACGAAAAGAATCTTATCGAATCGAATCGAAAAGAATCGAATCGAATCGAATGGAGAAGAATCAAATCGAACCGAATCGAAAAGAACTGAATCGAAAAGAATCGAATCGAAGAGAATCTAATCGAAACGAAAAGAATCAAATCGAATCCAAAAGAATAGAATCGAAACGAAAAGAGGCGAATCGAATCGAATCGAAAAGAAGCGAATAGAAAAAAATCGAATCGAATCGAATCGAAAAGAATCGAATTGAAAAGAATAGAATCGAAAAATTCGAATCGAATCAAATCGAAATGAATCGAATCGAATTAAATCGGTTGAAAAGATCGAATCAAAAAACATCAAAGAGAATCGAAACGAATCGAAACGAATCGAATCGAATCAAATCGAATTGAAAAGAATCGTATCAAATCAAATCTAAAAGAATCGAATCGAATCGAATCAAAAAGAATGGAATCGAATTGATTCGCATCGAAAAGAATCGATCGAATCGTATTGAATCGAAAAGAATCGAATCGAATGGAATCGAATCGAATCGAAAAGAATCGAATCGAATCGAATCGAAAAGAATTGAATCGAAGAATATCAAATCGAATTGAAAAGAATTGACTCAAATCGAAAAGGATCGAATCGAAACACAAAGAATCGAATCGAATCGAATTCGAAAGAATCGAATTGAATTGAAATGAGAAGAATCGAATCGAATTGCATCGAATCGAAAATAATTGAATCGAATTGAATAAAAAATAATCAAATCGAGTCGAATCAAAAATAATTGGAATTGAATCGAATCGATAATCGAACCGAATCGAATCCAATCGAGTCGAATCGAAAATAATCGAATCGAATCAAATGGATTCAAAAACAATTAAATCGAATCGAAAAGAATCGAATGGAATCGAAAAGAATCAAACCGAATCAAAAAGAATCGAAAAGAATTGAATCAAGAAGAATCGAAATGAATTGAATCGAGTAGAATCACATCGAAGCTAGGGTAAAAGAATCGAATCGAATCAAAAATTATCTAAATCAATCCAATGAAATCCAAAAGAATTGAATCGAATCGAATCGAAAAGATTCGAATCGAAATGTAACAAGTGGAATCCAAATGATCGAATCGAATCAAATCGAAAAGAATCGAATCGAAAAGAATCGAATTGAATTGAATCGATTCGAGAAGAATCGAATCGAAAAGAATCGAATCGAATCGAAAAGAATCGAATCGAAGAGAATATAATCGAAACAAAAAGAATCGAATCGAATCGAATCAAAAAGAATCGAATCGAAACGACAAGAGGCGAATCGAATCGAATCGAAAAGAATCAAATTGAAAAGAATCGAATCAAATTGAAAAGAATCGAATCGAAAAAATCGAATCAAAAAGAATCGAATCGAATCGAAAAGAATCGAATCGAATTGAAAAGAATAGAATCGAATGGAATCGAATCAAAAAGAATCAATCGAATCGAATTGAATAGAAAAGAATCGAATAGATTCGAATCGACACGAATCGAAAAAAGTCGAAACGAATCGAATCATATCAAAGCGAAAAGAATCGAATCGAATCAAAAAGAATCGAATCGAACTGAATCGAAAAGAATCGAATCGAACAGTACCGAATCGAATTGATAAGATTCGAATCAAATAAAATCGAAAAGAATCTAATTGAAACGAAAAGAATCCAATCGAATCGAATTGAAAGGAATCGAATTGAAAAAATCGAAACGAAAAGAATCGAATCGAATCGAATTGAAAAGAATTGAATCAAATCGAAAAGAATCGAATCGAATTGAAAAGAATCGAATCGAACTGAATCTAAAAGAATCGAATCGAACTGAATAGAAAAGAATCGAATCGAAATGTAACAAATTGAATCCAAATGATCGAATCGAATCAAATCGAAAAGAATCGAGCAGAATCGAATCGAAACGAAAAGAATCGAACTGAAAATAATCGAATCGAATCGAATCGAATAGAATCGAATAGAATTGAATCGAACGAAAAGAATCTTATCGAATCGAATCGAAAAGAATCGAATCGAATCGAATGGAGAAGAATCAAATCGAACCGAATCGAAAAGAACTGAATCGAAAAGAATCGAATCGAAGAGAATCTAATCGAAACGAAAAGAATCAAATCGAATCCAAAAGAATAGAATCGAAACGAAAAGAGGCGAATCGAATCGAATCGAAAAGAAGCGAATAGAAAAAAATCGAATCGAATCGAATCGAAAAGAATCGAATTGAAAAGAATAGAATCGAAAAATTCGAATCGAATCAAATCGAAATGAATCGAATCGAATTAAATCGGTTGAAAAGATCGAATCAAAAAACATCAAAGAGAATCGAAACGAATCGAATTGAATCAAATCGAATTGAAAAGAATCGTATCAAATCAAATCTAAAAGAATCGAATCGAATCGAATCAAAAAGAATGGAATCGAATTGATTCGCATCGAAAAGAATCGATCGAATCGTATTGAATCGAAAAGAATCGAATCGAATGGAATCGAATCGAATCGAAAAGAATCGAATCGAATCGAATCGAAAAGAATTGAATCGAAGAATATCAAATCGAATTGAAAAGAATTGACTCAAATCGAAAAGGATCGAATCGAAACACAAAGAATCGAATCGAATCGAATTCGAAAGAATCGAATTGAATTGAAATGAGAAGAATCGAATCGAATTGCATCGAATCGAAAATAATTGAATCGAATTGAATAAAAAATAATCAAATCGAGTCGAATCAAAAATAATTGGAATTGAATCGAATCGATAATCGAACCGAATCGAATCCAATCGAGTCGAATCGAAAATAATCGAATCGAATCAAATGGATTCAAAAACAATTAAATCGAATCGAAAAGAATCGAATGGAATCGAAAAGAATCAAACCGAATCAAAAAGAATCGAAAAGAATTGAATCAAGAAGAATCGAAATGAATTGAATCGAGTAGAATCACATCGAAGCTAGGGTAAAAGAATCGAATCGAATCAAAAATTATCTAACTCAATCCAATGAAATCCAAAAGAATTGAATCGAATCGAATCGAAAAGATTCGAATCGAAATGTGACAAGTGGAATCCAAATGATCGAATCGAATCAAATCGAAAAGAATCGAATCGAAAAGAATCGAATTGAATTGAATCGATTCGAGAAGAATCGAATCGAAAAGAAGCGAATCGTATCAAATCGAATCGAATCGAAAAGAATCGAATCGAAGAGAATATAATCGAAACAAAAAGAATCGAATCGAATCGAATCAAAAAGAATCGAATCGAAACGACAAGAGGCGAATCGAATCGAATCGAAAAGAATCAAATTGAAAAGAATCGAATCAAATTGAAAAGAATCGAATCGAAAAAATCGAATCAAAAAGAATCGAATCGAATCGTATCGAATCGAAAAGAATCGAAAAGAATAGAATCGAATGGAATTGAATCGAAAAGAATCAATCGAATCGAATTGAATAGAAAAGAATCGAATAGATTCGAATCGACACGAATCGAAAAAAGTCGAAACGAATCGAATCATATCAAAGCGCAAAGAATCGAATCGAGTCCAAAAGAATCGAATCGAACTGAATCGAAAAGAATCGAATCGAACAGACCGAAAAGAATCGAATCGAAGAGAATCGTATCGAATCGAATCGAATAGAACCGAAAGAATCGAATCGATTCCAATCGACCTGAATCGAAAAGAATCGAATCGAACAGTATCGAATCTAATTGAAATGAATCGAATCAAATAAAATAGAAGAGAATCAAATCGAAACGAAAAGAATCGAATCGAATCGAATTGAAAAGAATTGAATCAAATCGAAAAGAATCGAATCGAAATGAAAAGAATCGAATCGAATCGATCGAAATGATCGATTTGAAAAGTATCGAGTTGAATCGAATCAAATCGAAAAGAATCAAATCGAATCGTATGGAATCAAAAAGAATCAAATCAAATCGAATCGAAAAGAATAGAACCGTATTTCATTGAATCGAAAAGAATTGAATCGAAAAGAATCGAGTCGAATCAAAACGAATCGAATCAAATCGAAAAGAATCGTATCGATTTGAATCGAAAAGAATCGGATCGAATCTTATATACTTGAATCAAAAAGAATCGAGTCGATTCAAATCAAAAAAATCAAACCGAATAGAAAAGAATCGAATCGAAAAGAAAAGAATCGATTCAAATCGAAAACCGAAAGGAATCAAAACGATTCGAATGGATACGAAACGAATCGAATCGAAAATAATAGAATCGAATCGTACCGAACCGAAATGAAAATAATCAAATGGAATCGAATTGAAAATAACCGAATCAAATCAAATCGAAAATAATTGAAGCGGGGATTCCTGGGAGGGGCAGCGGTTTAGTGCCTGCCTTTGGCCCAGGGCGCGATCCTGGAGACCCGGGATCAAATCCCACATAGGGCTCCCGGTGCTTGGAGCTTGCTTCTCCCTCTGCCTATCTCTGCCTCTCTCTCTCTCTGTGACTATCATAAATAAATAAAAAATTTAGAAAAAAAAAGAAAATAATTGAAGCGAATCTAATAGAAAATAGTTGATTCGCATTGAATCGAATCGAAAAACATCGAAATGAATTGAATTGAAAATAATGAAATCGAATCGAAAATAATCGAATCGAAAGTAATCTTATCGAATCGAAAATAATCGAATCGAATCGAATCGAAAATAACTGAACCGAGTCGATCGAATTGAGTTGAAAATAATCGAATCAAACCGAATTGAATCGAAAATAATCGAATCGAATCGAATAGAAAAGAATCGAATGGAATCGAAAAGAATCGAATCATATCGAATTGAATCGAAAAGAATCGAATCGAAGAGAACCGAAAAGAATCGAATCGAATACAATCGAAAAGAATCGTATCGAATCGAATCGAATTGAATCGAAAAGAATCGATTCCAATCGAATTGAATTGAATAGAATCGAATCGAACAGTACCGAATCGAATTGATAAGATTCGAATCAAGTAAAATCGAAAAGAATCTAATTGAAACGAAAAGAATCCAATCGAATCGAATTGAAAGGAATCGAATCGAAAAAATCGAATCGAAAAGAATCGAGTTGAGTTGAATCGAATCGAATCATATCGAATCGAAAAGAATCGAACCGAATCGAATTGAGTTGAAAAGAATTGAATCGAACTGAATCAAAAAGAATCGAATCGACCTGAATAGAAAAGAATCGAATCGAAATGTAACAAATTGAATCCAAATGATCGAATCGAATCAAATCGAAAAGAATCGAGCAGAATCGAATCGAAACGAAAAGAATCGAACTGAAAATAATCGAATCGAATCGAATCGAATAGAATCGAACAGAATTGAATCGAACGAAAAGAATCTTATCGAATCGAATCGAATCGAATGGAGAAGAATCAAATCGAACCGAATCGAAAAGAACTGAATCGAAAAGAATCGAATCGAAGAGAATCTAATCGAAACGAAAGGAATCAAATCGAATCCAAAACAATAGAATCGAAACGAAAAGAGGCGAATCGAATCGAATCGAAAAGAAGCGAATAGAAAAAAATCGAATCGAATCGAATCGAAAAGAATCGAATTAAAAAGAATAGAAACGAAACATTCGAATCGAAATGAATCGAATCGAATTAAATCGGTTGAAAAGATCGAATCAAAAAACATCAAAGAGAATCGAAACCAATCGAATCGAATCAAATCGAATTGAAAAGAATCGTATCAAATCAAATCTAAAAGAATCGAATCGGGATCCCTGGGTGGTGCAGCGGTTTACCGCCTGCCTTTGGCCCAGGGCGCGATCCTGGAGACCCGGGATCGAATCCCATGTCGGGCTCCCGGTGCATGGAGCCTGCTTCTCCCACTGCCTATGTCTCTGCCCCTCTCTCTCTTTCTCTCTGTGACTATCATAAATAAATAAAAATAAAAATAAATAAATAAAAATAATCGAATCGAATCGAATCGAATCAAAAAGAATGGAATCGAATTGATTCGCATTGAAAAGAATCGATCGAATCGTATTGAATCGAAAAGAATCGAATCGAATCGAATCGAAGAATCGAATCGAAACGAATCGAATCGAAAAGAATCGAATCGAAAAGAATCGAATCGAAGAATATCAAATCGAATTGAAACGAATTGACTCAAATCGAAAAGAATTGAATCGAAACACAAAGAATCGAATCGAATCGAATTCGAAAGAATCGAATTGAATTGAAATGAGAAGAATCGAATCGAATTGCATCGAATCGAAAATAATTGAATCGAATTGAATAAAAAAATCAAATCGAGTCGAATCAAAAATAATTGGAATTGAATCGAATCGATAATCGAACCGAATCGAATCCAATCGAGTCGAATCGAAAATAATCGAATCGAATCAAATGGATTCAAAAACAATTAAATCGAATCGAAAAGAATCGAATGGAATCGAAAAGAATCAAACCGAATCAAAAAGAATCGAAAAGAATTGAATCAAGAAGAATCGAAATGAATTGAATCGAGTAGAATCAAATCGAAGCTAGGGTAAAAAATCGAATCGAATCAAAAATTATCTAAATCAATCCAATGAAATCCAAAAGAATTGAATCGAATCGAATCGAAAAGATTCGAATCGAAATGTAACAAGTGGAATCCAAATGATCGAATCGAATCAAATCGAAAAGAATCGAATGGAAAAGAATCGAATTGAATTGAATCGATTCGAGAAGAATCGAATCGAAAAGAATCGAATCGAATCGAAAAGAATCGAATCGAAGAGAATATAATCGAAACAAAAAGAATCGAATCGAATCGAATCAAAAAGAATCGAATCGAAACGACAAGAGGCGAATCGAATCGAATCGAAAAGAATCAAATTGAAAAGAATCGAATCAAATTGAAAAGAATCGAATCGAAAAAATCGAATCAAAGAGAATCGAATCGAATCGAAAAGAATCAAATCCAATTGAAAAGAACCGTATCAAATCAAATCTAAAAGAATCGAATCGAATCGAATCAAAAAGAATGGAATCGAATTGATTCGCATCGAAAAGAATCCATCGAATCGTATTGAATCGAAAAGAATCGAATCGAATGGAATCGAATCGAATCGAAAAGAATCGAATCGGGGATCCCTGGGTGGCGCAGTGGTTTAGCGCCTGCCTTTGGCCCAGGGCCCGATCCTGGAGACCCGGGATCGAATCCCACGTCAGGCTCCCGGTGCATGGAGCCTGCTTCTCCCTCTGCCTGTGTCTCTGCCTCTCTCTCTCTCTCTCTGTGACTATCATAAATAAATAAAAATTTAAAAAAAAAAAAAGAAAAGAATCGAATCGAATCGAAAAGAATTGGATCGAAGAATATCAAATCGAATTGAAAAGAATTGACTCAAATCGAAAAGGATCGAATCGAAACACAAAGAATCGAATCGAATCGAATTCGAAAGAATCGAATTGAATTGAAATGAGAAGAATCGAATCGAATTGCATCGAATCGAAAATAATTGAATCGAATTGAATAAAAAATAATCAAATCGAGTCGAATCAAAATAATTGGAATTGAATCGAATCGATAATCGAACCGAATCGAATCCAATCGAGTCGAATCGAAAATAATCGAATCGAATCAAATGGATTCAAAATCAATTAAATCGAATCGAATCGAAAAGAATCGAATGGAATCGAAAAGAATCAAACCGAATCAAAAAGAATCGAAAAGAATTGAATCAAGAAGAATCGAAATGAATTGAATCGAGTAGAATCACATCGAAGCTAGGGTAAAAGAATCGAATCGAATCAAAAATTATCTAAATCAATCCAATGAAATCCAAAAGAATTGAATCGAATCGAATCGAAAAGATTCGAATCGAAATGTAACAAGTGGAATCCAAATGATCGAATCGAATCGAATGGAAAAGAATCGAATCGAAAAGAATCGAATTGAATTGAATCGATTCGAGAAGAATCGAATCGAAAAGAATCGAATCGTATCAAATCGAATCGAATCGAAAAGAATCGAATCGAAGAGAAGAGAATCGAAACGAAAAGAATCGAATCGAATCGAATCAAAAAGAATCGAATCGAAACGACAAGAGGCGAATCGAATTGAATCGAAAAGAATCGAATCAAAAAGAATCGAATCGAATCGAAAAGAATCGAATCGAATCGAAAAGAATAGAATCGAATCGAAAAGAATCGAATCGAATCGAAAAGAATAGAATCGAATGGAATCGAATCGAAAAGAATCAATCGAATCGAATTGAATAGAAAAGAATCGAATAGATTCGAATCGACACGAATCGAAAAAAGTCGAAACGAATCGAATCATATCAAAGCGAAAAGAATCGAATCGAATCAAAAAGCATCGAATCGAACTGAATCGAAAAGAATCGAATCGAACAGACCGAAAAGAATCGAATCGAAGGGAATCGTATCGAATCGAATCGAATAGAACCGAAAGAATCGAATCGATTCCAATCGACCTGAATCGAAAAGAATCGAATCGAACAGTATCGAATCTAATTGAAATGAATCGAATCAAATAAAATAGAAGAGAATCAAATCGAAACGAAAAGAATCGAATCGAATCGAATTGAAAAGAATTGAATCGAATCGAAAAGAATCGAATCGAAATGAAAAGAATCGAATCGAATCGATCGAAATGATCGAATTGAAAAGTATCGAGTTGAATCGAATCAAATCGAAAAGAATCAAATCGAATCGTATCGAATCAAAAAGAATCAAATCGAATCGAATAGAATCGTATTTCATTGAATCGAAAAGAATTGAATCGAAAAGAATCGAGTCGAATCAAAACGAATCGAATCAAATCGAAAAGAATCTTATCGATTTGAATCGAAAAGAATCGGATCGAATCTTATATACTTGAATCAAAAAGAATCGAGTCGATTCAAATAAAAGAAATCAAACCGAATAGAGAAGAATCGAATCGAAAAGAAAAGAATCGATTCAAATCGAAAACCGAAAGGAATCAAAACGATTCGAATGGATACGAAACGAATCGAATCGAAAATAATAGAGTCGAATCGCACCGAATCGAAATGAAAATAATCAAATGGAATCGAATCGAATTGAAAATAACCGAATCAAATCAAATCGAAAATACTTGAAGCGAATCTAATAGAAAATAATCGATTCGCATTGAATCGAATCGAAAAACATCGAAATGAATTGAATTGAAAATAATGAAATCGAATCGAAAATAATCGAATCGAAAGTAATCTTATCGAATCGAAAATCATCGAATCGAATCGAATCGAAAATAATTGAACCGAGTCGATCGAATTGAGTTGAAAATAATCGAATCGAACCGAATTGAATCGAAAATAATCGAATCGAATCGAATAGAAAAGAATCGAATGGAATCGAAAAGAATCGATACATATCGAATTGAATCAAAAAGAATCGAATCGTATCGAATGGAATCGAAAAGAATCGAATCATATCGAATTGAATCGAAAAGAATCGAATCGAAGAGAACCGAAAAGAATCGAATCGAATACAATCGAAAAGAATCGTATCGAATCGAATCGAATTGAATCGAAAAGAATCGATTCCAATCGAATTGAATTGAATAGAATCGAATCGAACAGTACCGAATCGAATTGATAAGATTCGAATCAAATAAAATCGAAAAGAATCTAATTGAAACGAAAAGAATCCAATCGAATCGAATTGAAAGGAATCGAATCGAAAAAATCGAATCGAAAAGAATCGAGTTGAGTTGAATCGAATCGAATCATATCGAATCGAAAAGAATCGAACCGAATCGAATTGAATTGAAAAGAATTGAATCGAACTGAATCAAAAAGAATCGAATCGACCTGAATAGAAAAGAATCGAATCGAAATGTAACAAATTGAATCCAAATGATCGAATCGAATCAAATCGAAAAGAATCGAACAGAATCGAATCGAAACAAAAAGAATCGAACTGAAAATAATCGAATCGAATTGAATGGAATAGAATCGAACAGAATTGAATCGAACGAAAAGAATCTTATCGAATCGAATCGAAAAGAATCGAATCGAATCGCATGGAGAAGAATCAAATCGAACCGAATCGAAAAGAACTGAATCGAAAAGAATCGAATCGAAGAGAATCTAATCGAAACGAAAAGAATCAAATCGTATCAAAAGAATAGAATCGAAATGAAAAGAGGCGAATCGAATCGAATCGAAAAGAAGCGAAAAGAAAAAAATCGAATCGAATCGAATCGAATTAAAAAGAATAGAATCGAAACATTCGAATCGAAATGAATCGAATCGAATTAAATCGGTTGAAAAGATCGAATCAAAAAACATCAAAGAGAATCGAAACGAATCGAATCGAATCAAATCGAATTGAAAAGAATCGTATCAAATCAAATCTAAAAGAATCGAATCGGGATCCCTGGGTGGTGCAGCGGTTTAGCGCCTGCCTTTGGCCCAGGGCGCAATCCTGGAGACCCGGGATCGAATCCCATGTCGGGCTCCCGGTGCATGGAGCCTGCTTCTCCCACTGCCTATGTCTCTGCCCCTCTCTCTCTTTCTCTCTGTGACTATCATAAATAAATAAAAATAAAAAAAATAAAAAAAATAGAATCGAATCGAATCGAATCAAAAAGAATGGAATCGAATTGATTCGCATCGAAAAGAATCGATCGAATCGTATTGAATCGAAAAGAATCGAATCGAATCGAATCGAAGAATCGAATCGAAACGAATCGAATCGAAAAGAATCGAATCGAAAGAATTGAATCGAAGAATATCAAATCGAATTGAAAAGAATTGACTCAAATCGAAAAGAATCGAATCGAAACACAAAGAATCGAATCTAATCGAATTCGAAAGAATCGAATTGAATTGAAATGAGAAGAATCAAATCGAATTGCATCGAATCGAAAATAATTGAATCGAATTGAATAAAAAATAATCAAATCGAGTCGAATCAAAAATAATTGGAATTGAATCGAATCGATAATCGAACCGAATCGAATCCAATCGAGTCGAATCGAAAATAATCGAATCGAATCAAATGGATTCAAAAACAATTAAATCGAATCGAAAAGAATCGAATTGAATCGAAAAGAATCAAACCGAATCAAAAAGAATCGAAAAGAATTGAATCAAGAAGAATCGAAATGAATTGAATCGAGTAGAATCACATCGAAGCTAGGGTAAAAGAATCGAATCGAATCAAAAATTATCTAAATCAATCCAATGAAATCCAAAAGAATTGAATCGAATCGAATCGAAAAGATTCGAATCGAAATGTAACAAGTGGAATCCAAATGATCGAATCGAATCAAATCGAAAAGAATCGAATCGAAAAGAATCGAATTGAATTGAATCGATTCGAGAAGAATCGAATCGAAAAGAAGCGAATCGAATCGAAAAGAATCGAATCGAAGAGAATATAATCGAAACAAAAAGAATCGAATCGAATCGAATCAAAAAGAATCGAATCGAAACGACAAGAGGCGAATCGAATCGAATCGAAAAGAATCAAATTGAAAAGAATCGAATCGAATTGAAAAGAATCGAATCGAAAAAATCGAATCAAAAAGAATCGAATCGAATCGAAAAGAATCGAATCGAATTGAAAAGAATAGAATCGAATGGAATCGAATCAAAAAGAATCAATCGAATCGAATTGAATAGAAAAGAATCGAATAGATTCGAATCGACACGAATCGAAAAAAGTCGAAACGAATCGAATCATATCAAAGCGAAAAGAATCGAATCGAATCAAAAAGAATCGAATCGAACTGAATCGAAAAGAATCGAATCGAACAGTACCGAATCGAATTGATAAGATTCGAATCAAATAAAATCGAAAAGAATCTAATTGAAACGAAAAGAATCCAATCGAATCGAATTGAAAGGAATCGAATTGAAAAAATCGAAACGAAAAGAATCGAGTTGAGTTGAATCGAATCGAATCATATCGAATCGAAAAGAATCGAATCGAATAGAAAAGAATCGAATCGAACTGAATCAAAAAGAATCGAATCGAACTGAATAGAAAAGAATCGAATCGAAATGTAAAAATTGAATCCAAATGATCGAATCGAATCAAATCGAAAAGAATCGAGCAGAATCGAATCGAAACGAAAAGAATCGAACTGAAAATAATCGAATCGAATCGAATCGAATAGAATCGAATAGAATTGAATCGAACGAAAAGAATCTTATCGAATCGAATCGAAAAGAATCGAATCGAATCGAATGGAGAAGAATCAAATCGAACCGAATCGAAAAGAACTGAATCGAAAAGAATCGAATCGAAGAGAATCGTATCGAATCGAATCGAATAGAACCGAAAGAATCGAATCGATTCCAATCGACCTGAATCGAAAAGAATCGAATCGAACAGTATCGAATCTAATTGAAATGAATCGAATCAAATAAAATAGAAGAGAATCAAATCGAAACGAAAAGAATCGAATCGAATCGAATTGAAAAGAATTGAATCGAATCGAAAAGAATCGAATCGAAATGAAAAGAATCGAATCGAATCGATCGAAATGATCGAATTGAAAAGTATCGAGTTGAATCGAATCAAATCGAGAAGAATCAAATCGAATCGTATCGAATCAAAGAATCAAATCGAATCGAATAGAATCGTATTTCATTGAATCGAAAAGAATTGAATCGAAAAGAATCGAGTCGAATCAAAACGAATCGAATCAAATCGAAAAGAATCGTATCGATTTGAATCGAAAAGAATCGGATCGAATCTTATATACTTGAATCAAAAAGAATCGAGTTGATTCAAATCAAAACAATCAAACTGAATAGAAAAGAATCGAATCGAAAAGAAAAGAATCGATTTAAATCGAAAACCGAAAGGAATCAAAACGATTCGAATGGATACGAAACGAATCGAATCGAAAATAATAGAATCGAATCGCACCGAATCGAAATGAAAATAATCAAATGGAATCGAATTGAAAATAACCGAATCAAATCAAATCGAAAATAATTGAAGCGGGGATCCCTGGGTGGCGCAGCGGTTTAGTGCCTGCCTTTGGCCCAGGGCGCGATCCTGGAGACCCGGGATCAAATCCCACATGGGGCTCCCGGTGCTTGGAGCTTGCTTCTCCCTCTGCCTATCTCTCTGCCTCTCTCTCACTCTGTGACTATCATAAATAAATAAAAAATTTAGAAAAAAAAGAAAATAATTGAAGCGAATCTAATAGAAAATAATCGATTCGCATTGAATCGAATCGAAAAACATCGAAATGAATTGAATTGAAAATAATGAAATCGAATCGAAAATAATCGAATCGAAAGTAATCTTATCGAATCGAAAATAATCGAATCGAATCGAATCGAAAATAATTGAACCGAGTCGATCGAATTGAGTTGAAAATAATCGAATCGAACCGAATTGAATCGAAAATAATCGAGTCGAATCGATTAGAAAAGAATCGAATGGAATCGAAAAGAATCGAATCATATCGAATTGAATCGAAAAGAATCGAATCGTATCGAATGGAATCGAAAAGAATCGAATCATATCGAATTGAATCGAAAAGAATCGAATCGAAGAGAACCGAAAAGAATCGAATAGAATACAATCGAAAAGAATCGTATCGAATCGAATCGAATTGAATCGAAAAGAATCGATTCCAATCGAATTGAATTGAATAGAATCGAATCGAACAGTACCGAATCGAATTGATAAGATTTGAATCAAGTAAAATCGAAAAGAATCTAATTGAAACGAAAAGAATCCAATCGAATCGAATTGAAAGGAATCGAATCGAAAAAATCGAATCGAAAAGAATCGAGTTGAGTTGAATCGAATCGAATCATATCGAATCGAAAAGAATCGAACCGAATCGAATTGAGTTGAAAAGAATCGAATCGAACTGAATAGAAAAGAATCGAATCAAAATGTAACAAATTGAATCGAAATGATCGAATCGAATCAAATCGAAAAGAATCGAACAGAATCGAATCGAAACGAAAAGAATCGAACTGAAAATAATCGAATCGAATCGAATCGAATAGAATCGAACAGAATTGAATCGAACGAAAAGAACCTTATCGAATCGAATCGAAAAGAATCGAATCGAATCGAATGGAGAAGAATCAAATCGAACCGAATCGAAAAGAACTGAATCGAAAAGAATTGAATCGAAGAGAATCTAATCGAAACGAAAAGAATCAAATCGAATCCAAAACAATAGAATCGAAACGAAAAGAGGCGAATCGAATCGAATCGAAAAGAAGCGAATAGAAAAAAATCGAATCGAATCGAATCGAAAAGAATCGAATTAAAAAGAATAGAATCGAAATATTCGAATCGAAATGAATCGAATCGAATTAAATCGGTTGAAAAGATCGAATCAAAAAACATCAAAGAGAATCGAAACGAATCGAATCGAATCAAATCGAATTGAAAAGAATCGTATCAAATCAAATCTAAAAGAATCGAATCGGGATCCCTGGGTGGTGCAGCGGTTTACCGCCTGCCTTTGGCCCAGGGCGCGATCCTGGAGACCCAGGATCGAATCCCATGTCGGGCTCCCGGTGCATGGAGCCTGCTTCTCCCACTGCCTATGTCTCTGCCCCTCTCTCTCTTTCTCTCTGTGACTATCATAAATAAATAAAAATTAAAAAAATAATAGAATCGAATCGAATCGAATCAAAAAGAATGGAATCGAATTGATTCGCATCGAAAAGAATCGATCGAATCGTATTGAATCGAAAAGAATCGAATCGAATCGAATCGAAGAATCGAATCGAAACGAATCGAATCGAAAAGAATCGAATCGAAAAGAATTGAATCGAAGAATATCAAATCGAATTGAAAAGAATTGACTCAAATCGAAAAGAATCGAATCGAAACACAAAGAATCGAATCTAATCGAATTCGAAAGAATCGAATTGAATTGAAATGAGAAGAATCAAATCGAATTGCATCGAATCGAAAATAATTGAATCGAATTGAATAAAAAATAATCAAATCGAGTCGAATCAAAAATAATTGGAATTGAATCGAATCGATAATCGAACCGAATCGAATCCAATCGAGTCGAATCGAAAATAATCGAATCGAATCAAATGGATTCAAAAACAATTAAATCGAATCGAAAAGAATCGAATTGAATCGAAAAGAATCAAACTGAATCAAAAAGAATCGAAAAGAATTGAATCAAGAAGAATCGAAATGAATTGAATCGAGTAGAATCAAATCGAAGCTAGGGTAAAAGAATCGAATCGAATCAAAAATTATCTAAATCAATCCAATGAAATCCAAAAGAATTGAATCGAATCGAATCGAAAAGATTCGAATCGAAATGTAACAAGTGGAATCCAAATGATCGAATCGAATCAAATCGAAAAGAATCGAATTGAATTGAATCGATTCGAGAAGAATCGAAGCGAAAAGAATCGAATCGTATCGAATCGAATCGAATCGAAAAGAATCGAATCGAAGAGAATATAATCAAAACGAAAAGAATCGAATCGAATCGAATCAAAAAGAATCAAATCAAAACAAGAGGCGAATCGAATCGAATCGAAAAGAATCAAATTGAAAAGAATCGAATCGAATTGAAAAGAATCGAATCGAAAAAATCGAATCTAAAAGAATCGAATCGAATCGTATCGAATTGAAAAGAATCGAATCGAATTGAAAAGAATAGAATCGAATGGAATCGAATCGAAAAGAATCAATCGAATCGAATTGAATAGAAAAGAATCGAATAGATTCGTATCGACACGAATCGAAAAAAGTCGAAACGAATCGAATCATATCAAAGCGAAAAGAATTGAATCGAATCAAAAAGAATCGAATCGAACTGAATCGAGAAGAATCGAATCGAAATGTAATCAATCGAATCAATAAGATCGAATCAAATCAAAAT
>NW_026019401.1:0-52356 GCF_003254725.2 Canis lupus dingo | reverse complement strand
CTGGACCTCTCCTGGACCTGAGTGACTCTCTTTCCAACATGGACCTCACCTGGATCTGGTGACTCTGGTCCTCAGTTTGGCCTCACCTGGACCTGGTGTCTCTGTCCCCACTTTGACCTAACTCAGAACTGCTGAATCTTGCCCCACCTAGGCCGCACCCAGACCTGGTGACTCTTGTCCCCGCTATGCCTCAATTCGACCTGATGAATCTGGTCCTCACGTGGGCCTCACATGGACCTGGACTCACCTGGATAGAGTGGTCTCTGGTTCCCACAAGGGGCTCACATGATGACTGGGACTGTGGTCTTATTCTATGCCTCACCAGGACCTAGTGATTCTGTTCCCCATCTGGGCCTGCATGGCCCTAGTGACCTTGTCCTCACCCAGGCATCATTGGGACCTGGTATACTCATTCTACACTGGGCCTCACTTTGTCAGGAACTCTGGTTCCCATTCTGGCCTCAAACTAAACTGGTTACTCTGGTTCTCCTCTGATCCTCACCCTTACCTGGTGACTCTGGTAGCAATACATGTGTGGGAACCAGAGTCACCAGATCCAGGTGAAGCCCAGGTGGGGACCAGAGTCACTAGGTCCAGATGAGGCCAGGTGAGGATCAGAGTTACCAGATACACGAGAGCCCCCGGCGGGTATCAGAGCCAAAAGGTCCACGTGAGGCCGGCTTGGGGACCATGGTCAACAGGTCTACCTGAGGCCCAGGTGTGGAACACAGTAACCAGGTCCAGGTGAGTCCCCGGTGGTGACAAGAGTCACCACGTCCAGGTGAAAGCCCAGGTGGGGACCAGGATCACCAGGTCCAGGGGAGGCCCTTGATAGAACCAGAGTCAACAGTTCGAGGTCTGGCGCAGGTGGCAAACAGGGTCAGCAGGTCCAAGTCAGTCCAAAGTGGGGTTCACAGTCACTAGGGCACGGTGAGACCCAGTGGGGGACCAGAGTCACCTGGTCCAGGTGAGGTCCAGTTGTGGAACAGAGTCACCGGTTCCCAATTTTGCCCAGTTGAGGACCATGGTCAACTGGGCCAGGTGAGGCCCAGATGGGACCGGAGTCCCCAAATCCAGGTGATGCCAGGTGGAACCGGAGTCACCAGATCCAGGGTAGTCTCAGGTGCAGACAAGAATCACCAGGTCCAGGTGAGACCAACCTGCAGGCCTGAGTCACCAGATCCAGGTGAGGCCCTAGTGGGGACCGGAGTCACCAGGTAAATGTGAGTCTACAGGAAAACCACAGTCACCAGGTCCAGGTGAGGTTCATTGTGGGAACGAGAGTCACCAAGTCCAGTGAGACCCTGGTCGGGACCACAATCACAAGGTCCAGATTGAGGCTTAGGTGGGGGGACCAGAGTCATCAGGACCAGTTGAGGCCAAAGTGTGGAGCAAAGTTATCATGTCGAGGGTAGGCCCATGTGGGGAACAGAGTAACCATGTCCCATTGATTCCAGGTGGGAAAAGAGTCACAAGGTCCAGACGCGGCCTAAGTGAGGAGTAGATTCACCAGGTCCTGTTGAGGCCCAGTTGAGGACCAGTGTCCCCAGCTGAGGGTGCGTCCTTGAGGGGGACTAGAGTCACCCGGTCCTGGTGATATCCAGGTGGGGAGCAGAGTCACCACGTCAGGGTGAGGCCAAGAGCGGGAGTAGAATCACTAGGTCCAGGTGAGGCCCCGATGTGGAACGGAGAAACCAACTCCCAAGATGCCCATATGAGGACATGAGTCACCAGGTCCAGGTGATGTCCGGGTGTGAACCAGTCACCTCGTCCAGATGAGGCCAGGTGGGACCACAGTCACCAGGTCCAGGTGAGGTCCAGGTATATAAGAGAGTATCCAGGTCCCAATGATGCCCAGGTAAAGACCAGAGTCAACAGGTCCAGGAGAGGCCCAAATATGGATCAGAGTCATTGTGTCCAGGATGAGGCCAGATGGAGACCACAGGAACCAGGTCCAGGAGAGCCAATATGGGAACCAGAGCCAGCAGATCCAGGTGAGGTCCAGGTGGGATCACAGTCACAAGGTCCAGGTGAGGCGCAGGTGCAGCAGGATTCATCAAGTGCAGGTGAGGCCCAGGTGCCGAACAGTCACCAGATCCAGGTGCGGACCAGCTAAAGACCAAATTTAACAGCCCAATGAAGCCAAGGGGTGACTAGAGTCACCAGGTAAGGGTGAGGCCAGAGGGGGAACCAGAATAACCAGTTTAGTTTGAGGCCCAGAATGGGACCAGAGGTCTCTGGTCAAAGTGAGGCCCAGGTGTGGAATAGAGTATCCAGGTCCCAATCATGCCCGGGTGAGGACCAGAGTCACTAGGTCCATGCAGGCCCAGATGGCGAAAGAATCACTAGGTACTGGTGAGGCACAGAATAAGACAACAGTCAGTAGTGTCAGGTGAGCCCCTTGTGGGAACCAGAGCCACTCTATCCAGCTGAATCCCAAGTCCATGTGAGGCCACGTGAGGACCAGATTCATCAAGTCGAATTGAGGCATAGCTGGGGACAAGAGTCACCAGATCTGGGTGCGGCCTAAGTGGGGCAAGATTCAGCAGTTCTGAGTTACGTCAAAGTGGGGACAAGAGACACCAGGTACGGGTGATGCCAAACTGAGGAGCAGAGTCACCAGACCCAGGTGAGGTCCATGTTGGAAAAAGAGTCACCAGGTCCAGGTGACGCCCAGGTGGGGACCAGGATCACCAGGTACAGGGGAGGCCTTTGAAAGAAGCAGAGTCAACAGTTCGAGGTCAGGTGCAGGTGGCAACCAGGGACAGAAGGTGCAAGTCGGGCCAAAGTGGGATTCACAGTCACTAGGGCACGGTGAGACCCAGAGGGGGAACCAGAGTCACCTGGTCCAGGTCAGGTCCAGTTGTGGAACACAGTCACCGGGTCCCAAATTTGCCCAGTTGAGGATCATGGTCAACAGAGCCAGGAGTGCCCATATGGGGCCCAGAGTCCCCAAGTCCAAGTGAAGCCCAGGTGGGGACCACAGTCACCAGATCCAGGGTAGTCTCGTTTGCAGACCAGAATCACCAGGTCCAGGTGATGTGCAGGTGGCAACCACACTCACCAGGTCCCGGTGAGACCCTGGTGGGGACCAGAGTCACGAGGTACATGGGAAGCTAGAAACACTGCAGACACCAGGTCCACATGATGTCCATGTGGGAACGAGAATCACCAGTTACAGGTGAGTACCAGGTGGCTATCCGACTCACCATGTCCAAGTTAGACCCAGGTGGGAACCAGTGTCACGATGTCCAGGTGTGGCCCAGGTGAAGACCAGAGTTTATAGGTCCGGCTGGGTCACTGTTAGTGAACAGTGTAACCATATCCTGATGCTACCCAGGTTGGTACCAGAGACACCATGTCCTGGTGAGGCCCAGGTGGGACCAGAGACATGAGGTCCAGGTGAGGTCCGATGAGAACCACAGTCACCAGGTCAGGTGAGGCCATGCTTTGGATCAGAGTCACTAGTTACTGGTGAGGCCCAGGTTTGAGCCAGAGTCACCTAGTACAGAAGATGCCAACGTCAGGACCAGAGTTACCAGGATCAGGTCACTCCCAGTGGGGAATAGAGTAACCATGAACCGATGATGCCCACGTAGAACCAGAGTCAACATGTCCAGACGAGGCGCAGTTGGGGAGCATATTCACTAGGTCCCGGTGAGGCCAGTTGAGGACTAGAGACTCCAGGTTTGGTTGAGGCCTAGAGGGCTACCAGATTCACCTGGTCTAGGTGACATCCAAATGGGGACCAGAGTAACCATGTCAGAGGGAGGCCAGAGTGGATCCAGAGTCATCATGTCCAGGTGAGGCTCAGGTGTGGAACAGAGTATCCAGGTCGTAATGATCCACAGGTGAGGACCAGAGTCAGCAGATCTGGGTGAGGCCCAGTTAGGATCAGAGTCACCAGTTCCAGGTGAGGCCAAGAAGGAGTCCACAGCAATCAGGTCCAGGTGGGGAACAAAGTCACCAGGACTGAGTGAGGCCCAGATGGGGACCAGATTCACCAGGCCCAGGGGATTCCCAGGTGGTGACCAGGTTACGAGTTCCGGGTGAGGACCAGGTAAGGACCAGATTCACCAGGTCCAAGTGAGGCCCACGTGGGGCCCTTGTACCAGGTATGGGTGAGGCCCAGGTGGCAACCCCACTCACCAGGTCCAGGTGAGGCCAACCTGCAGGCAATGCAGAGGAAGCGTGTCCCGATGATGCCCAGGTAGGGACCAGAGTTACCAGGTCCAGGTGAGGCCAACCTGCAGGCCATGCAGTGGAACCATGTCCCGATGATACCCAGGTAGGGACCAGAGTCACCAGGTCCACATGAGGCCCAGATGGAGCATATTCACTAGGTCCAGGTGAGGCCCAGTTGAGGACCAGAGTCACTAGATCTGGTTGAGACTTGAGGGGTACAAGAATCACCAAGTCCAGGTGACATCCAGATGGGGACCAGGGTCACCAGGTCTGGGTGAGGCCCAGAGAGGTTCCAGTGTCATCATGTCCAGGTGAGGCTCAGGTGTGGAGCAGAGTATCCAGGTTATAATGGTCCACAGGTGAGGACCAGAGTCACCAGATGTGGTTGAGGCCCAGTTAGGTTCAGAGTCACCAGTTCCAGGTGAGGCCAAGTATTAGTCCACAGAAATCAGGTCCAGGTGGGGAACAAAGACACCAGGACTGGGTGAGGCCCAGATGGGGACCAGATTCAACAGGTCCAGGTGATTCCCAGGTGGTGACAAGGGTTATCAGTTCTGGGTGAGGACCAGGTAAGGACCAGATTCACCATGTCCAAGTGAAGCCCACGTGGGACCTGTGTCACCAGTTATGGGGAGACCCAGGTGGCAACCTCACTCACCAGGTCCAGGGGAGGCCAACCTGAAGGCCATGCAGAGGAACCGTGTCCCGATGATGGCCATGTAGGGACCAGAGTTACGAGGTCCAGGTGAGGCCAACCTGCATGCAATGCAGTGGAACCATGTCCCGATGATGCCCAGGTAGGGACCAGAGTCACCAGGTCCAAATGAGGCCCACATGGAGCATATTCACTACGTCCAGGTGAGGCCGAGTTGAGGACCAGAGTCACCAGATCTGGTTGAGCCCTAGAGGGGTAACAGAATCTCCTAGTCCAGGTGACATCCAGATGGGGACGACAGTCACCAGGTCAGGGTGAGTCCCAGAGAGGTTCCAGAGTCATTATGTCCAGGTGAGGCTCAGCTGTGGAACAGAGTCACCAGGTACCAATGATGCCCAGGTGAGGACCAGAGTCACCAGGTCTGGGTGATGCGCAGATAGGATCAGAGTCACCAGTTCCAGGTGAGGCCAAGAAAGAGTCCACAGCAATCAGGTCCAGGTGGTGAACAAAGTCACCATGACTGGGTGAGTCCCAGATGGGGACCATATTCACCAGGTCCAGGTGAGGTCCAGGTGGTGACCAGAGTCCCCGAGTCTGTCAGAGGACCAGGTAAGGACCAGATTCACCAGGTCCAAGTGAGGCCCACGTGAGGACTTGAGTCACCAGGTATGGGTGAGGCCCAGGTGTCAACCGCACTCACCAGGTCCAGGTGAGGGAAACCTGCAGGCCATGCAGAGGAACCATGTCCCGATGATGCCCAGATAGGGACTAGAGTTACCCGGTCCACGTGAGGCCAACCTGAAGGCCATGCAGTGGAACCATGTCCCGATGATGCCCAGGTAGGGACCAGAGTTACCAGGTCCAGGTGAGGCCAACCTGCAGGTCATGCAGTGGAGCCATGTCCCGATGATGCCCAGGAAGGGACAAGAGTCACCAGGTCCAAATGAGGCCCAGATGGAGCATATTCACTAGGTCCACGTGAGGCCCAGTTGAGGACCAGAGTCACCAGATCTGGTTGAGGCCTAGAGGGGTACCAGAATCACCTGGTACAGGTGACATCCAGATGGGGACCAGAGTCATCAGGTCAGGGTGAGGCCCAGAGTGGCTCCAGAGTCAACATGTCCAGGTGAGTGTCAGGTGTGGAACACAGTGTCCAGGTCATAGTGGTCCAGAGGTGAGGACCAGAGTGACCAGATCTGGGTGACGCGCAGATAGGATCAGAGTCACCAGTTCCAGGTGAGGCCAAGAAAGAGTCCACAGCAATCAGGTCCAGGTGGGGAACACAGTCACCAGGACTGGTTGAGGCCCAGATGGGGACCAGATTCAACAGGTCCAGGTGAGGCCCAGGTGGTGACCAGAGTCCCCGGGTCTGGGAGTGGACCAGGTAAGGACCAGTTTCACCAGGTCCAAGAGGCCCACATGGGGAACAGTCACAAGGTACGGGTTGCACTCCACTCACCAGGTCCAGGTGAGGCCAACCTTCAGGCCAGAGTCACCAGATCCAGGTGAGGCCCTAGTGGGGACCGGAGTCACCAGGTAAATGTGCGTCTACAGGAACACCACAGTCACCAAGTCCAGGTGTGGTCATGTGGGAACGAGAGACACCAGGTCCAGGTGAGACCCAGGTGGGGACCACAGTCACCAGGTCCAGATTGAGGCCTAGGTGGGGGGACCAGAGTCATCAGGACCAGTTGAGGCCAACGTGTGGAGCAAAGTTATCATGTCCAGGTGAGGCCCAGGTGGGGAACAGAGTAACCATGTCCCATTGATGCCAGGTGTGAAAAGAGTCACAAGGTCCCGGTGAGGCGCAGGTGGCAACAGGATTCACCAAGTCCAGGTGAGGCCCAGGTGGCGACCAGTCACCAGATCCATGTGAGGACAAGCTAAGGAGGAGATTCACCAGGCCCAGGTGAAGCCCAAGGGGTGACCATGTCACCAGGTAAGGGTGAGGCCCAGAGGGGGAACCAGAGTAACCAGTTTAGTTTGAGGCCCAGAATGGGACCAGAGGTCCCTGGTCAAAGTGAGGCCCAGGTGTGGAATAGAGTATCCAGGTCCCAATGATGCCTGGGTGAGGACCAGAGTCACTGGGGCCATGGAGGCCCAAATGGGGAACAGAATCACTTGGTCCTGGTGAGGCATAGAATAAGACCACAGTCAGCAGTATCAGGTGAGCCCCTTGTGGGAACCAGAGCCACTCTATCCAGCTGAGTCCCAGGTCCATGTGAGGCCCACGTGAGGACCAGATTCATCAGGTCGAATTGAGGCATAGCTGGGGACAAGAGTCACCAGGTCTGCGTGCGGCCTAGGTGGGGCAAGATTCAGCAGTTCTGAGTTAGGTCCAAGTGGGGACGAGAGACACCAGGTCCATGTGAGACCAAACTGAGGACCAGAGTCACCAGATCCAGGTGAGGTCCATGTTGGAAAGAGAGTCACCAGGGCCAGGAGAGGTCCAGGTGGGGACCAGAGTCAACACATCCAAGTGAAGCCCAGGTGGGACCAGAGTCACTAGGTCCAGATGAGGCCCAGGTGAGGACCAGTGTTACCAGGTACACGTGAGGCCACGGTGGGAATCAGAGGCAACAGCTCCATGTGAGGCCGGCTTGGGGACCATGGTCAACTGGTGTACTTGAGGCCCATGTGTGGAACACAGTAACCAGGTCCAGGTGAGTCCCCGGTGGTGACAAGAGTCACCACGTCCAAGTGAGACCCAGGTGGGGACCAGGATCACCAGGTAAAGGGGAGGCCCTTGAAAGAACCAGAGTCAACAGTTCGAGGTCAGGCACAGGTGGCAACCAAGGACAGCAGGTCCAAGTCATTCCAAAGTGGGGTTCAGAGTCATTAGGGCACGGTGAGACCCAGAGGGAGACCAGAGTCACATGGTCCAGGTGAGGTCCGGTTGTGGAACAAAGTCACCGGGTCCCAATTTTGCACAGTTGAGGACCATCGTCAACAGGGTCAGGTGTGGCCCAGATGGGGACCGGAGTCCCCAAATCCAGGTAGAGCCCAGGTGGAGACCACAGTCACCAGATCCAGGGTAGTCTCAGGTGCAGACCAGAATCACCAGGTCCAGGTGAGGTGCAGGTGGCCACCACACTCACCAGGTCCCGGTGAGGCCCTGGTGGGGACCAGAGTCACGAGTTACATGAGAAGCTAGAAACACTGAAGCCACCAGATCCACATGATGTCCATGTGGGAACGAGAATCACCAGTTACAGGTGAGGACCAGGTGGGGATCCGACTCACCATGTCCAGGTGAGACCCAGGTGGGAGCCAGTGTCACCATGTCCAGGTGTGCCCCAGGTGAAGACTAGAGTTAATAGGTCCGGCTGGGTCACTGTTAGTGAACAGTGTAACGATATCCTGATGCTACACAGGTGGGTACCAGAGACACCAGTTCCTTGTGACCCCGAGATGGGACCAGAGCCCTGAGGTCCAGTTGAGGTCCCCACTGGAACCACAGTCACCATGTCAGGTGAGGCCATGCTTTGAATCAGAGTCACCAGTTACAGGTGAGGCCCAGGTGGAGCCAGAGTCACCTGGTATAGAAGAGGCCAAAGTCACGTACCAGAGTTACAAGGATCAGGGCAGTCCCAGTGGGGAATTGAGTAACCATGTACCGGTGATGCCCAGGTAGAACCAGAGTCACCAGGTCCAGATGAGGCGCAGGTGGGGACCATGTTCACTAGGTCCCTGTGAGGCCCAGTTGAGGACCAGAGTCACCAGGTCAAGTTGAGGCCTAGAGGGGTACCAGATTCACCTGGTCTAGGTGCCGACAAGATGGGGACAAGAGTTACCATGTCAGGGAGAGGCCCAGGGGGGATCCAGAGTCATCATGTCCAGGTGAGTCTCAGATGTGGAACAGAGTATCCAGGTCATAATGGTCCACAGGTGAGGACCAGAGTCACCAGATCTGGGTGAGGCCCAGTTAGGATCAGAGTCAATAGTTCCAGATGAGGCTAAGAAGGAGTCCACAGCAATCAGGTCCATGTGGGGAAAAAAGTCACCAGGACTGGGTGAGGCCCAGATGGGGACACAGATTCACCAGGTCCAGGTGATTCCCAGGTGGTGCCCAGAGTTACCAGATACACCAGGTCCAGGTGATACCCAGGTGGTGACCAGAGTTACCAGATACACCACGTATAAGTGAGGCCCACGTAGGGGCCTGTGTAACCAGGTATGTGTGAGGCCCAAGTGGCAACCCCACTCACCAGGTCCAGGTGAGGCCTACCTGCAGGCCATGCAAAGGAACCGGGTCCCATAATGCCAAGGTATGGACCAGAGTTACCAGGTCCAGGTGAGGCCAAACTGCAGGCCATGCAGTGGAACCAGATCCCCATGATGCCGAGGTAGGGACCAGAGTCACCAGGTCCAAATGAGGCCCAGATGGAGCATATTCACTAGGTCCAGGTGAGGCCCAGTTGAGGACCAGAGTCACCAGATCTGGTTGAGGCCTAGAGGGGTACCAGAATCTCCTGGTCCAGGTGACATCCAGATGGGGTCCAGAGTCACCTAGGTCAGGGTGAGGCCCAGAGTGGTTCCAGAGTCATCATGTCCAGGTGAGGCTCAGGTGTGGAACAGAGTCACCAGATTCCAATGATGCCCAGGTGAGGACCAGAGTCACCAGGACTGGGTGACGGGCAGATAGGATCAGAGTCACCAGTTCCAGGTGAGGCCAAGAAAGTGTCCACACCAATCAGGTCCAGGTGGGGAACCAAGTCACCAGGACTGGGTGAGGCCCAGATGGGGACCAGATTCACCAGGTCCAGGTGAGGCCCAGTTGGGGACCAGAGTCCCCGGGTCTGGGAGAGGACCACGTAAGGACCAGATTCACCAGGTCTAAGAGGCTCACGTGGGGACCTGAGTCACCAGGTTTGGGTGAGGCCCAGGTGGCAACCCCACTCATCAGGTCCATGTGAGACCAACCTGCAGGCGAGAGTCACCAGAACCAGGTGAGGCCCTAGTGGGGACCGGAGTCACGGGGTAAATGTGAGTCCACAAGGATACCACAGTCACCAGGTCAAGGTGTGGTTTATGTGGGAACGAGAGTCACCAGGTCCAGGTGAGAACCATGTGGGGACCACAGTCACCAGGTCAAGATTGAGGCCTAGGTGGGGGGACCAGAGTCATCAGGACCAGTTGAGGACAAAGTGTGGAGCAAAGTTATCATGTCTAGGAGAGGCCCAGGTGAGGAACAGAATAACCATGTCCCATTGATGCCAGGTGGGAAAAGAGTCAGAAGGTCCAGACGAGGCCTAAGTGAGTAGTGGATTCACAAGGTCCTGTTGAGGCCCAGCTGAGGACCAGTGTCCCCAGCTCCCGGAGAGCCCACAGGGGGACCAGAGTCACCCGGTTCTGGTGATATCCAGGTGGGGACCAGAGTCAGCACGTCAGGGTGAGGCCCAGAGGTGGACGAGAATCACTAGGTCCAGGTGAGGCCCCGATGTGGAACTGAGAAACCAGGTCCCATGATGCCCATATGAACACCTGAGTCACGAGGTCCAGGTGATTTCCCTGTGGGAACCATTCACCTCGTCCAGGTGAAGCCCAGGTGGGACCACAGTCACCAGGTCCAGGTGAGGCCCAGGTATATAAGAGAGTATCCAGGTCCCAATGATACACAGGTAAGGACCAGAGTCAACAGGTCCAGGAGAGGCCCAAATATGGATCAGAGTCATTGTGTTCCAGGTGAGGCCAGATGGAGACCACAGGAACCAGGTCCAGGAGAGCCCCATATGGGAACCAGAGCCACCATCCAGGTGAGGTCCAGTTGGCACCACAGTCTCAAGGTCCAGGTGAGGCGCAGCAGGCAACAGGATTCACCAATTCCAGGTGAGGCCCAGGTGGCGACCAGTCACCACAACCAGGTGCGGACCAGCTAAGGACCAGATTCACCAGCCCCAAGTGAAGCCCAAGGGGTGACCAGAGTCACCGGGTAGGGGTGAGGCCCAGAGGGGGAACCAGAGTAGCCAGTTTAGTTTGAGTCCCAGAATGGGACCAGAGGTCCCTGGTCAAAGTGACGCCCAGGTGTGGAATATAGTATCCAGGTCCCAATGATGCCTGGGTGAGGATCAGAGTCACTAGGGCCATGCAGGCCCAGATGGGGAACAGAATGACTAGGTCCTGTTGAGGCATAGAATAAGACCACAGTCAGCAGTATCAGGTGAGCCCCTTTTGGGAACCAGAGCCACTCTATGCAGCTGAGTCCCAGGTCCTTGTGAGGCCCACGTGATGACTAGATTCATCAGGTCGAATTGAGGCATAGCTGGGGACAAGAGTCACCAGGTCTGGTTGCGGCCTTGGTGTGGCAAGATTCAGCAGTTTTGAGTTAGGTCAAAGTGGGGATGAGAGACACCAGGTCCAGGTGAGGCCAAAGTGAGGACCAGAGTCACCAGATCCAGGTGAGGTCCACATTGGAAAGAGAGTCACCAGGTCCAGGAGAGGTCCAGGTCGGGACCAGAGTCACCAGATCCAGGTGAAGTCCAGGTGGGGACAAGACTCACCAGATCCATGTGAAGCCCAGGTGGGGACCAGAGTCACTTGGACCAGATGAGGCCAGTTGAGGACCAGAGTTACCAGACACCTGAAGCCCCGGTGGGGATCAGAGGCAACAGGTCTACTTGAGGCCCAGGTGTGGAACACAATAAGCAGGTCCAGGTGAGTCCCCGGTGGTGAGAAGAGTCACTACGTCCAGGTGAGGCCCAGGTGGGGACCAGGATCACCAGGTACAAGGGAGGCCTTGAAAGAACCAGAGTCATCAGTTCGAGGTCAGGCGCAGGTGGCAACCAGGGTCAGCAGGTCAAAGTCAGGCCAAAGTGGGGTTCAGTCACTAGGGCACGGTGAGACCCCGAGGGGGACCAGAGTCACCTGGTCCAGGTGAGGTCCAGTTTTGGAACACAGTCACCGGGTCCCAATTTTGCCCAGTTGAGGACCATGGTCAACAGGGCCAGGTGAGGCCCAGATGGGGACCGGAGTCCCCAAATCCAGGTGAAGCCCAGGTGGAGACCACAGTCACCAGATCCAGGGTAGTCTCAGGTGCAGACCAGAATCACCAGTTCCAGGTGAGGTGCAGGTGGAAACCGCACTCACCAGGTCCCGGTGAGGCCCTGGTGGGGACCAGAGTCACGAGGTACATGAGAAGCTAGAAACACTGCAGCCACAAGGTCCACAAGATGTCCATGTGGGAACGAGAATCACCAGTTACAGGTGAGGACCAGGTGGGGATCCGACTCACCATGTCCAGGTGAGACCCAGGTGGGAACCAGTGTCACCATGTCCAGGTGTGCCCCAGGTGAAGACCAGAGTTAATAGGTCCAGCTGGGTCACTGTTAGTGAACAGTGTAACCATATCCTGATGCTACCCAGGTGGGTACCAGAGACACCAGGTCCTGGTGAGGCCCAGGTGGGACCAGAGACATGAGGTCCAGATGAGGTCACGATGGGAACCACAGTCACCAGGTCAGGTGAGGGCATGCTAACGTCAGAGTCACCACTTACAGGTGAGGCCCAGGTGGAGCCAGAGTCACCTGGTAGAGAAGAGGCCAAAGTCAGGACCAGAGTTACCAGGATCAGGTCAGTCCCAGTGGGGAATAGAGTAACCATGTCCCAATGATGCCCAGGTAGAACCAGAGTCACCAGGTCCAGATGAGGCGCAGGTAGGGAGCATATTCACTAGGTCCCGGTGAGGCCCTGTTGAGAACTAGAGTCACCAGGTCCAGTTGAGGCCTAGAGGGGTACCAGATTCACCTGGTCTAGGTGACATCCAGATGGGGACCAGAGTCACCATGTCAGGGTGAGGCCCAGAGGGGATCCAGAGTCATCATGTCCAGGGGAGGCTCAGGTGTGTAACAGAGTATCCAGGTCATAATGGTCCACAGTTGAGCACCAGAGTCACCTGATCTGGGTGAGGCCCAGTTAGGATCATCGTAACCAATTCCAGGTGAGGCCAAGAAGGAGTCCACAGCAATCAGGTCCAGGGGGGAACAAAGTCACCAGTACTGGGTGAGGCCCAGATGGGGACCAGATTCACCAGGTCCAGGTGATTCCCAGGTGGAGACCAGGGTTAACAATTCCCGGTGAGGACCAGGTAAGGACCAGATTCACTAGTTCCAAGTGAGGCCCACGTGGGGACCTGTGTATCCAGGTATGTGTGAGGACCAGGTGGCAACCCCACTCACCAGGTCCGGCTGAGGCCAACCTGCAGGCCATGCAGAGGAACCGTGTCCCGAAGATGCCCAGGTGGGACCAGAGTTAGCAGGTCCAGGTGAGGCCAACATGGAGGTCATGCAGTGGCACCATGTCCCGATGGAGCGCACATAGGGACCGGAGTCACCACGTCCAATTGAGGCCCAGATGGAGCATATTCAATAGGTCCAGGTGAGGCCCAGTTGAGGACCAGAGTCACCAGATCGGGTTGAGACCCAGAGGTGTACCAGAATCACCTGTTCCAGGTGACATCTAGATGAGGACCAGAGTCACCATGTCAGTGTGAGTCCCAGAGTGGTTCCAGAGTCACCTCGTCCAGGTGAGGCCCATGTGGGACCACAGTCACCATGTCCAGGTGAGGACCAGGTATGTAAGAGAGTATCCAGGTCCCAATGATGCCCAGGTAAGGACCAGAGACAACAGGTCCAGGAGAGGCCCAAATATGGATCAGAGTCATTGTGTTCCAGGTGAGGCCAGAAGGAGACAACAGGACCCAGGTCCAGGAGAGCCCCATATGGTAACCAGAGCCACGAGATCCAGGTGAGGTCCAGGTGGGACCACAGTCACAAGGTCCAGGTGAGGCGCTGGTGCAACAGGATTCACCAAGTCCAGGTGAGGCCCAGGTGGCGACCAGTCACCAGATCCAAATGTGAAGCAGCTAAGGACCACATTCACCAGGCCCAAGTGAAGCCCAAGGCGTGACCAGAGTCACCAGGTAAGGGTGAGGTTCAGAGGGGGAACCAGAGTAACCAGTTTAGTTTGAGGCCCAGAATGGGACCAGAGGTCCCGGGTCAAAGTGAGGCCCAGGTGTGGAATAGAGTATCCAGGTCCCAATGATGCCTGGGTGAGGACCAGAGTCACTAGGGCCATGCAGGCCCAGATGGGGAACAGAATCACTAGGTCCTGGTGAGGCATAGAATAAGACCACAGTCACCAGTATCTGGTGTGCCCCTTGTGGGAACCAGAGCCACTCTATCCAGCTGAGTCCCAGGTCCATGTGAGGCCCACGTGAGGACCAGATTCATCAGGTCGAATTGAGGCATAGCTGGGGACAAGAGTCACCAGGTCGGGGTGCGGCCTAGGTGGGGCAAGATTCAGCAGTTCTGAGTTAGGTCAAAGTGGGGACGAGAGACACCAGGTCCAGGTGAGGCCAAACTGAGGAAGAGTCACCAGATCCAGGTGAGGTCCATGTTGGAAAGAGAGTCACCAGGTCCAGGAGAGGTCCAGGTGGGGACCAGAGTCACCAGATACAGGTGAAGTCCAGGTGGGGACCAGAGTCTCCAGATCCAGGTGAAGCCCAGGTGGGGACCAGAGTCACTAGGTCCAGATGAGGCCCAGGTGAGGATCAGAGTTACCAGGTACACGTGAGGCCCCGGCGGGGATCACAGCCAAAAGGTCCACGTGAGGCCGGCTTGGGGACCATGGTCAACAGGTCTACCTGAGGCCCAGGTGTGGAACACTGTAAGCCTGTCCAGGTGGGTCCCCAGTGGCTGACAAGAGTCACCACGTCCAGTTGAGGCCCAATTGGGGACCAGGATCACCAGGTACAGGGTAGGCCCTTGAAAGAACCAGAGTCAACAGTTCGAGGTGGCGCAGGTGGCAACCAGGGTCAACAGGTCCAAGTCAGGCCAAAGTGGGGTTCACAGTCACTAGGGCACAGTGAGACCCAGAGGGGGACCAGAGTCACCTGGTCCAGGTGAGGTCCAGTTGTGGAACACAGTCACCGGGCCCCAATTTTGTCCAGTTGAAGACCATGGACAACAGGGCCAGGTGAGGCCGGGATGGGGACCGGAGTCCCCAAATCCAGGTGAAGCCCAGGTTGGGACCACAGTCACAAGATCCAGGGTAGTCTCAGGTGCAGACCAGAATCACCAGGTCCTGGTGAGGTGCAGGTGGCAACCACACTCACCAGGTCCCGGTGAGGCCCTGGTGCGGCCCAGATTCTCGAAGTACATGAGAAGCTAGAAACACTGCAGCCACCAGTTCCACATGATGTCCATGTGGGAACGAGAATCACCAGTTAAAGGTGAGGACCAGGTGGGGATCTGACTCACCATGTCCAGGTGAGACCCTGGTAGGAACCAGTGTCACCCTGTCCAGGTGTGGACCAGGTGAAGACCAGAGTTAACAGGTCTGGCTGGGTCACTGTTAGTGAACAGTGTAACCATATCCTGATGCTACTCAGGTGGGTACCAGACACAAGATCCTGGTGAGGCCCAGGTGGAACCAGAGACATGAGGGCCAGGTGAGATACCGATGGAAACCACAGTCACCAGGTCAGGTGAGGCGATGCTTAGGATCAGAGTCACCACTTACAGGTGAGGATCCAGGTGGAGCCAGAGTCACATGGTACAGAAGAGGCCAAAGTCAGGACCAGAGTTACCACGATCAGGTCAGTCCCACTGGGGAATAGAGTAACCACGACCCGATGATGCCCAGGTAGAACCAGAGTTACCAGGTCCAGGTGCGGCCAACCTGAAGGCCATGCAGTGGAACCGTGTCCTGATGATTCCCAGTTAGGGACCAGAGTCACCAGGTCGAAATGAGGCCCAGATGGAGCATATTCACTAGGTCCAGGTGAGGCCCAGTTGAGGACCAGAGTCACCAGACCTGGTTGAGGCCTAGAGGGGTACCAGAATCACCTGGTCCAGGTGCCATCCAGATGGGTCCAGAGTCACCATGTCAGGGTGAGGCCCAGAGAGGTTCCAGAGTCATCATGGCCAGGTGAGACTCAGGTGTGGAACAGAGTATCCAGGTCATAATGGTCCACAGGTGAGGACCAGAGTCACCAGATCTGGGAGAGGCCCAGTTAGGATCAGAGTCAACTGTTCCAGTAGAGGCCAAGAGGAGTCCACAGCAATCAGGTCCAGGTGGGGAACAAAGACACGAGGACTGGGTGAGGCCCAGAGGGGGAACAGATTCACCAGGTCCAGGTGATTCCCAGGTGGTGACCAGGGTTACCAGGTCCGTGTGAGGACCAGGAAAGGACCAGATTCACCAGGTCCAAGTGAGGCCCACGTGGGAACATGTGTCACCAGGTATGGGTGAGCCCCGGGTGGCAACCCCACTCACTAGGTCCAGGTGAGGCCAACCTGGAGGCCATGCAGAGGAACCGTGTCCCGGTGATGCCCAGGTAGGGACCAGAGTTACCAAGTCCAGCTGCGGCCAACCTGCAGGCCATGCAGTGGATCCATGTCCCGATGATGCCCAGGTAGGGACCAGAGTCACCAGGTCCAACTGAGGCCCAGATGGAGCATATTCACTAGGTCCAGGTGAGGCCCAGTTGAGGACCAGAGTCCCCAGACCTGGTTGAGGCCTAGAGGGGTCCCAGAGTCACCTGGTCCAGGTGACATCCAGATGGAGACGAGAGTCACCAGGTCAGGGTTAGGCCCAGAGTGGTTCTAGAGTCATCATGTCCAGGTGAGTCTCAGGTGTGGAACAGACTCAGCAGGTACCAATGATGCCCAGGTGAGGACCAGAGTGACCAGGTCTGGGTGACGCGCAGATAGGATCAGAGTCACCAGGTCCAGGTGAGGCCAAGAAAGAGTCCACAGCAATCAGGTCCAGGTGGGGAACAAAGTCACCAGGACTGGGTGAGGCCCAGATGGGGATCTGATTCATTCATCAGGCCCAGGTGAGGCCCAGGTGGTGAACAGAGTCCCCGGGATTGGGAGAGGACCAGGTACGGACCAGATTCACCAGGTCCAAGAGGCCCACGTGGGGACCTGAGTCACCAGGTATGGGTGACACCCAGGTGGCAACCAAACTCACCAGGTCCAGGTGAGGCCAACCTGCAGGCCAGAGTCACCAGATCCAGGTGAGGCCCTAGTGGGGACCGGAGTCACCAGGTAAATGTGAGTCTACAAGAACACCACAGGGACCAGGTCCAGGTGTGGTTCATGTGGCAACAAGAGTCACCAGGTCCAGGTGAGACCCAGGTGGGGACCACAGTCACCAGGTCCAGATTGAGGCCTAGGTGGGGGGACCAGAGTCATCAGGACCAGGTGAGGCCAAAGTGTGTAGCAAAGTTATCATGTCCAGGTGAGGCGCAGGTGGGGAACAGAGTAACCATGTCCCATTGATGCCAGGTGAGAAAAGAGTCACAAGTTCCAGACGAGGCCTATGTGAATAGTAGATTCATCAGGTCCTGTTGATGCCCAGTTGAGGACCAGTGTCCACAGCTCCGGTGAGTCTCAGAGGGGAACCAGAGTCATCCGGCTCTGGTGATATCCAGGTGGGGACCAGAGTCATTACGTCAGGATGAGGCCCAGAGGGGGACGAGAATCACTAGCTCCAGGTGAGGCCCGATGTGGAATTGAGAAACCAGGTCCCATGATGCCCATATGAGGACTTGAGTCACCAGGTCCAGGTGAGGTCCCTGTGGGAACCAGTCACCTCGTCCAGGTGAGGCCGAGGTGGGACCACAGTCACCAGGTCCAGGTGAGGCCCAGGTATATAAGAGAGTATCGAGGTCCCAATGATGCCCAGGTAAGGACCAGAGTCAACAGGTCCAGGAGAGGCCCAAATACGGATCAGTCATTGTGTTCCAGGTGAGGCCAGATGGAGACCACAGGAACCAGGTCCAGGAGAGCCCCATATGGGTACGAGAGCCACGAGATCCAGGTGAGTTCCAGGTGGGACCACAGTCACCAGGTCCAGGCGAGGCCCAGGTATATAAGAGTGTTCCCAGGACCCAATGATGCCCAGGTAAGTACCAGAGTCAACAGGTCCAGCAGAGGGCAAATATGGAACAGAGTCATTGTGTTCCAGGTGAGGCCAGATGGAGACCACAGGAACCAGGACCAGGAGAGCCCCATATGGGAACCAGAGCCACCAGATCCAGGTGAGGTCCAGGTAGGACCACAGTCACAAGGTCCCGGTGACGCGCAGGTGGCAACAGGATTCACCAAGTCCAGGAGAGGCCCAGGTGGCGACCAGTCACCAGATCCAGGTTCGGACCATCTAAGGACCAGATTCACCAGGCCCAAGTGAAGCCTAAGGGGTGACCAGAGTCACCAGGTAAGGGTGAGGCCCAGAGGGGGAACCAGAGTAACCAGTTTAGTTTGAGGCCCCGAGTTGGACCAGAGGTCCCTGGTCAAAGTGAGGCCCAGGTGTGGAATAGAGTATCCAGGTCCCAATGATGGCTGAGTGAGGACCAGAATCACTAGGGCCATGCAGGCCCAGATGGGGAACAGAATCACTAGGTCCTGGTGAGGCATAGAATAAGACCACAGTCACCAGTATCAGTTGAGCCCCTTGTGGGAACCAGAGCCACTGTGTCCAGCTGAGTCTCAGGTCCATGTGAGGCCCGCGTGAGGATCAGATTCATCAAGTCGAATTGAGGCATAGCTGGTGACAAGAGTCACCAGGTCTGGGTGCGGCCAAGGTGGGGCAATATTCAGCAGTTCTGAGTTAGGTCCAAGTTGGGACGAGAGACGCCAGGTCCAGGTGAGGCCAAACTGAGGACCAGAGTCACCAGATCCAGGTGAGGTCCATGTTGGAAAGAGAGTCACCAGGTGCAGGAGAGGTCCAGGTGGGGACCAGAGTCACCAGATCCAGGTGAGGTACAGTTGGGAACCAGAGTCACCAGATCCAGGTGAAGCCCAGGTGGGGACCAGAGTCACTAGGTCCAGATGAGGCTCAGATGCGGGCCAGAGTTACCAGGTACACGTGACGCCCCGGTGGGGATCTGAGGCAACAGGTCATGTGAGGCCGGCTTGGGGACCATGGTCAACAAGTCTACTTGAGGCCCAGATGTGGAACACAGTAAGCAGGTCCAGGTGAGTACGCGGTTGTGACATGAGTCACCACGTCCAGGTGAGGCGCCAGTGGGGACCAGGATCACCAGGTACAGTGGAGGCCCTTGAAAGTACCAGAGTCAACAGTTTGAGGTCAGGCGCAGGTGGCAACCAGGGTCAGCAGGTCCAAGTCAGGGCAAACTTGGGTTCACAGTCACTAGGGCGTGGTGAGACCCAGAGGGAGACCAGAATCACCTGGTCCAGGTGAGGTCCAGTTGTGGAATACAGTCACCGGGTCCCAATTTTGCCCAGTTGAGGACCATGGTCAACAGGGCCAGGTGAGGCCCAGATGGAGACCGGAGTCCCCAAAACAGGTGAAGCCCAGGTGGGGACCACAGTCACCAGATCCAGGGTAGTCTCAGGTGCAGACCAGAATGACCAGGTCCACTTGAGGTGCAGGTGGCAACCACACTCACCAGGTCCCGGTGAGGCCCTGGTGGGGACCAGAGTCACGAGGTACATGAGAAGCTAGAAACACTGCAGCCACCAGGTCCACATGATGTCCACGTGGGAACGAGAATCACCAGTTACAGGGAGGACCAGTTGTGGATGCGACTCACCATGTCCAGGTGAGACCCAGGTGGGAACCAGTGTCAACATGTCCAGGTGTGGCCCAGGTGAAGACCAGAGTTAATAGGTCCTGCTGGGTCACTGTTAGTGAACAGTGTAACCGTATCCTGATGCTACCAAGGTGGGTACCAGAGACACCAGGTCCTGGTGAGGCCCATTTGGGACCAGAGACATGAGATCCAGGGGAGGTCCCGATGTGAACCACAGTCACCAGGTCAGGTGAAGCCATGCTTAGGATCAGAGTCACCAGTTACCGGTGAACCCAGGTGGATCCAGAGTCACCTGGTACAGAAGAGGCCAAAGTCAGGACCAGAGTTACCAGGATCAGGTCACTCCAATTGGGAATAGAGTAACCATGTCCCGATGATGCCCAGGTAGAACCAGAGTCACCAGGCCCAGCTGTGGCGCAGGTGGGGAGTATGTTAACTAGGTCCGGTTGAGGCCCAGTTGAGGACCAGAGTCACCAGGTCTAGGTGAGGCCTAGAGGGGTACCAGATTCACCTGGTCTGGTGACATCCAGATGGGGACCAGAGTCCCCATGTCAGGCTGAGGCCCAGAAGGGATCCAGTGTCAACATATCCGGTTGAGGCTCAGGTGTGGAACAGAGTATCCAGGTCATAATGGTCCACAGGTGAGGACCAGAATCACCAGATCTGGGTGAGGCCCAGTTAGCATCAGAGTCAGCAGTTCCAGGTTAGCCAAGAAGGAGTCCACAGCAATCAGGTCCAGGTGGGGAAGAAAGTCAACAGGACTGGGTGAGGCCCAGATGGGGACCAGATTCACCAGGCCCAGGTGATTCCCATGTGGTGACCAGAGTTACCAGTTCCGGGTGACCACCAGGTAAGGACCAGATTCACCAGGTCCAAGTGAGGCCCACGTGGGGACCTGTGTAACTAGGCAAGGGTGAGGCCCAGGTGACAAACCCACTCACCAGTTCCAGGTGAGGCCAACCTACAGGCCATGCAGAGGAACGAGGTCCGAAAGATGCTCAGGTAGGGACGAGAGTTACCAGGTCCAGGTGAGGCCAACCTACAGGCCATGCAGTGGAACCATGTCCCGATGATGCCCAGGTAGGGACCAGAGTTACCAGGTCCAAATGAGGCCCAGATGGAGCATATTCACTAGGTCCAGGTGAGGCCCAGTTGAGGACCAGAGTCACCAGACCTGGTTGAGGCCCAGAGGGGTACCATAATCCCCTGGTCATGGTGACATCCATATGGGGACCAGAGTCACCAGGTCAGGTTGATAGCCAGAGAGGTAACAGAGTCATCATGTCCAGGGGAGCTTCAGGTATGGAACAGAGTCACCAGGACCAATGATGCCCAGGTGAGGACCAGAGTTACCAGGTACACGAGAGGCCCCGGTGGGGATCAGAGGCAACAGGTCCATGTGAGGCCGGCTTGGGGACCATGGTCAACAGGTCTACTTGAGGCTCAGGTGTGGAACACAGTAACAAGGCCTAGGTGAGTAACCGGTGGTGACAAAAGTTACCACGTCCAGGTGAGGCCCAGGTGGGGACCAGGATCACCAGGTCCAGGGGAGGTCCTTGAAAGTACCAGAGTCAACAGTACAATGTCAGTCGCAGGTGGGAACCAGGGTCAGCAGGTCCAAGTCAGTCCAAAGTGGGGTTCACAGTCACTAGGGCACGGTGAGACCCAGAGGGGGACCAGAGTCGCCTGGTACAGGTGAGGTCCAGGTGTGGAACACAGTCACCAGGTCCCAATTTTGCCCAGTTGAGTACCATGGTCAACAGGACCAGGTGACGCCCAGATGGGGACCGCAGTCCCCGAATCCAGGTGAAGCCCAGGTGTAGACCACAGTCACCAGATCCAGGGTATTCTCAGGTGCAGACCAGAATCACCAAGTCCAGGTGAGGTGCAGGTGGCAACCACACTCACCAGGTCCCGGTGAGGCCCTGGTGGGGACCAGAGTCACGAGGTACATGAGAAGCTAGAAACACTGCAGCCACCAGGTCCACATGATGTCCATGTGGGAACGACAATCACCAGTTACAGGTGAGGACCAGGTGGGGATCCGACTCACCATGTCCAGGTGAGATCCAGGTGGGAACCAGTGTCACCATGTCCAGGTGTGGCCCAGGTGAAGACCAGAGTTAATAGGTCCAGCTGGATCACTGTTAGTGAACAGTGTAACAATATCCTGATGTTACCCAGGAGGGGACCAGAGACAAAGGTCCAGGTGAGATCCCGATGGGAACCACAGTCACCAGGTCAGGTGAGGCCATGCTTAGGATCATAGTCACCAGTTACAGGTGAGGCCCAGGTAGAGCCAGAGTCACCTGGTACAGAAGAGGCCAAAGTCAGGACCAGAGTTGACATGATCAGGTCAGTCCCAGTGGGGAATACTGTAACCATTTCCCGAGGATGCCCAGGTAAAACCAGAGTCACCATGCCCAGATGCGTCGCAGGTGGGGAGCATGTTCACTAGGTCCCGGTGAGGCCCACTTGGGGCCCAGAGTCACCAGGTCAAGTTGAGGCCTAGAGGGGTACCAGGGTCACCTGGTCTAGGTGAAATCCAGATGGGGACCAGAGTCACCATGTCAGGCTGAGGCCCAGAGGGGATCCAGAGTCATCATGTCCAGGTGAGGCTCACGTGTGGAACAGAGAATCCAGTTCATAATGATACACAGGTGAGGACCAGAGTCACTAGATCAGGGTGAGGCCCAGTTAGTATCAGAGTCACCAGTTCCAGGTGAGGCCAAGAAGGAGTCCACAGCAATCAGGTCCAGTTGGGGAACAAAGTCACCAGGAATGGATGACCCCAGATGGGGACCAGATTCACCAGGTCCAGGTGATTCCCAGGTGGTGACCTGAGTTAACAGTTCCGGGTGAGGACCAGGTAAAGTCCAGATTCACCAGGTCCAAGTGAGGCCCACGTGGGGACCTGTGTCACCAGGCATGGGCGAGGCCCATGTGGCAACCCCACTCACCAGGTCCAGGTGAGGCGAAACTGCAAGCCATGCAGAGGAACCATGTCTCGATGATGCCCAGGTAAGGACGAGATTTAACAGGTCCAGGTGAGGCCAACCTGCAGGCCATGCAGTGAAACCATGTCCCGATGATGCCGAGGTTGGGATCAGAATCACCAGGTCCAATGAGACCCAGATGGAGCATATTTACTAGGTCCAGGTGAGGTGCAGTGGAGTACCAGAGTCACAAGACCTTGATGAGGCCTAGAGGGGTACCAGAATCACCTGGTCCAGGTGACATCCAGATGGGGACCAGAGTCACCAGGTCAGGATGAGGCCCAGAGAGGTTCCAGAGTCAACATGTCCAGGTGAGGCTCAGGTGTGGAACAGAGTCACCAGGTACCAAAGATGCCCAGGTGAGGACCAGAGTCACCAGGTCTGGGTAATGCGCAGATAGGATCAGAGTCACCAGTTCAAGGTGAGGCCAAGAAATTGTCCACAGCAATCATCCAGGTGGGGAACAAAGTCACCAGGACTGGGTGATGCCCAGATGGGGACCAGATTGACCAGGTCCAGGTGAGGCCCAGGGCGTGACCAGAGACCCCGGGTATCGGAGACGACCAGGTAAGGACCAGATTCACCAGGTCCAAGAGGCCGACGAGGGGCCTGTGTCCCCAGGTACGGGTGAGGCACAGGTGGCAACCACACTCACCAGGTCCAGGAGAGGCCATCTTTCGCGCCATGCAGAGGAACCGTGTCCCGATGATGCCCATGTAGGAACCAGAGTTACCAGGTCCAGGTGATGCCAACCTGCAGGCAATGCAGTGGAACCATGTACCGATGATGCCGAGGGAGGGACCAGAGTCACCAGGTCCAAATGAGGCCCAGATGGAGCATATTCACTAGGTCCAGGTGAGGCCCAGTTGAGGACCAGAGTCACCAGATCTGGTTGAGGCTCAGAGGGGTACCAAAATCACCTGGTCCAGGTGACATCCAGATGGGGACCAAAGACACCAGGACAGGGTGAGGCCCAGAGAGGTTCCAGAGTCATCATGTCCAGGTTAGGCTCAGGTGTGGAACTGAGTCACCAGGTACCAAGATGCCCACATGAGGACCAGAGTCAACAGATCTGGGTGATGCTCAGATAGGATCAGAGTCACCAGTTGCAGGTGAGGCAAAGAAAGAGTCCACAGCAATCAGTTCCAGGTGGGGAACAAAGTAACCAGGACTGGGTGAGGCCCAGATGGGGACCAGTTCCCCTTCTCCAGGTGAGGCCCAGGTGATGACCAGAGTCCCCAGGTTGGGAGAAGAAGAGGTAAGGACTAGATTCACCAGGTCCAAGAGGCCCACGTGGGGACCTGAGTCACCAGGTATGGGTGAGCCACAGGTGGCAATCCCACTCACCAGGTTCAGGTGAGTCCAACCTGCAGGCGATGCGCGGAACAATGTCCCGATGATGCCCAGGTAGGGACTCGAGTCACCAGGTCCAAATGAGGCCAAGATGGAGCATATTCACTAAGTCCACGTGAGGCCCAGTTGAGGACCAGAATCACCAGATCTGCTTGAGGCCTAGATGGGAACCAGAATCACCCAGTCCAGGTTACGTCCTAATGGGGACCAGAGTCACCAGGTCAGGGTGAGGCCCAGAGAAGTTCCAGAGTCATCATGTACAGGTGAGGCTCAGGTGTGGAACAGAGTCACCAGGTACGAATGATGCCCAGGTGAGGACCAGAGTCAACAGGACTGGGTGACGCGCAGATAGGGTCAGAGTCACCAGTTCCAGGTGAGGCCAGGAAAGAGTCCACAGCAATCAGGTCAAGGTGTGGAACAAAGTCACCAAGAATGGGTGAGGCCCAGATTGGGACCAGATTCACCAGGTCCAGGTGAGGCCCAGGTGGTGACCAGAGTCATCGGGTCTGGGAGAGGACCAGGTAAGGACCAGATTCACCAGGTCCAAGAGGCTCACGTAGGGACCTGAGTCACCAGGTATGGGTGAGGCCCTAGTGGCAACCCACTCACCAGGTCCAGGTGAGGCCAACCTGCAGGCCAGAGTCACCAGATCCAGGTGAGGCCCTAGTGGGGACCGGAGTCACCAGGTAAATGTGAGTCTACAAGAACACCATAGTCACCAGGTCCAGGTGTGGTTCATGTGGGAACGAGAGACACCAGGTCCAGGTGAGACCCAGGTGGGGACCATAGTCACCAGGTCCAGATTGAGGACTAGGTAGGGGGACCAGAGTCATCAGGACTTGTTGAGGCCAAAGTGTGGAGCAAAGTTATCATGTCCATGTGAGACCCAGGTGGGAAACAGAGTAACCATGTCCCATTGATGCCAGGTGGGAAAAGAGTCACAAGGTCCAGACGAGGCCTAAGTGAGGAGTAGATTCACCAGGTCATGTTGAGGCCCAGCGGAGGACAAGTGTCGCCAGCCCCGGGTGAGTCCCAGATGGGGACCAGAGTCACCCGGTCCTGGTCATATCCAGGTGGGGACCAGAGTCACCACGTCAGGGTGAGGCCCAGAGGGGACGAGAATCACTAGGTCCAGGTGAGGCCCCGATGTGGAACTGAGAAACCAGGTCCCATGATGCCCATATGAGGACCTGAGTCACCAGGTCCAGGTGAGGTCTCTGTGGGAACCAGTCACCTCGTCCAGGTGAGGCCCAGGTGGGACCACAGTCACCAGGTCCAGGTGAGGCCCAGGTATATAAGAGAGTATCCAGATCCCAATGATGCCCAGGTAAGGACCAGAGTCAACAGGTCCAGGAGAGGCCCAAATATGGTTCAGAGTCATTGTGTTCCAGGTGAGGCCAGATGGAGACCACAGGAACCAGGTCCAGGAGAGCCCCATATGGGAACCAGAGCCACCAGATCCAGGTGATGTCTGGGTGGGACCACAGTCACTAGGTCCAGAGGAGGCGCAGGTGGCAACAGGTTTCACCAAATCCAGGTGAGGCCCAGGTAGCGACCGGTCACCAGATCCAGGGGCGGAACAGCTAAGGACCAGATTCACCAGGCCCAATTGAAGCCCAATGGGTGACCAGAGTCACCAGGTAGGGGTGACGCCCAGAGGGGGAACCAGAATAACCAGTTTAGTTTGAGGCTCAGAATGGGACCCTAGGTCCCTGGTGAAAGTGAAGCGCAGATGTGGAATAGAGTATCCAGATCCCAATGATGCCTGTGTGAGGAAAAGAGTTACTAGGGCCATGCAGGACCATATGGGGAACAGAATCACTAGGTACTGGTGAGGCATAGAATAAGACCACAGTCAGCAGTATCAGGTAAGCCCCTTGTGGGAACCAGAGCCACTCTATCCAGCTGAGTCCCAGGTCCATGGAGGCCAACGTGAGGACCAGATTCATCAGGTCGAATTGAGGCATAGCTGGGGACAAGAGTCACCATGTCTGTGTGCGGCCTAGGTGGGGCAAGATCAGCAGTTCTGAGTTAGGTCAAAGTGGGGACGAGAGACACCAGGTCCAGGTGAGGCCAAACTGAGGACCATAGTCACCAGATCCAAGTGAGGTCCATGTTGGAAAGTGAGTCACCAGGTCCAGGAGAGGTTCAGGTATGGACCAGAGTCACCAGTTCCATGTGAAATCCAGGTGGGGACCAGAGTCACCAGATCCAGTTGAAGCCCAGGTGGGGTCGAGAGTCACTAGGTCCAGATGAGGCCCAGGTGAGGACCAGAGTCACCAGATCTGAGAGAGGCCCAGTTGGGATCAGAGTTACCACTTCCAGGTAATGCCAAGAAGGTGTCCACAGCAATCAGGTCAGGTGGGGAACAAAGTCACCAGGACTAGGTGATGCCCAGGTGGTGACCAGATTTACCAGTTCCGGGTGAGGACTAGGTAAGGACCACATTCACCAGGTCCAAGTGAGGCCCACGTGGGGACCTCTGTCACCAGGCATGGGTAAAACCCAGGTGGGAACTCCACTCACCAGGTCAAGATGAGGCCAACCTGCAGGCCAAGCAGAGGAACCGTGTCCCGATGAAACCCAGGTAGGGATCAGAGTTACCAGGTCCAGGTGAGGCAAACCAGCGGGCCATGCAGTGGAACCATTTCCCGATGATGCCCAGTGAGTGACCAGAGTCTCCAGGTCCAAATGAGGCCCAGATGGAGCATATTCACTAGGTCCAGGTGAGGCCCAGTTGAGGACAAAACTCACCAGATCTGGTTGAGGCCTAGAGGGGTACCAGAATCACCTGGTCCAGGTGACATCCAGATGGGGACCAGAGTCACCAGGTCAGGGTGAGGCCCTCAGAGGTTCCAGAGTCATCATGTCCAGGGGAGGCTCAGGTGTGAAACAGAGTAATCAGGTACCAATGATGTCTAAGTGAGGACGAGAGTCACCAGGTCTGGGTGACACACAGATAGGATCAGAGTCACCAGTTCCAAGTGAGGTCAAGAAAGAGTCCACAGCAATCAGGTCCAAGTGGGGAACAAAGTCACCAGGACTGGGTGAGGCACAGATGGGGACCAGATTCACCAGGCCCAGGTGAGGCCAAGGTGGTGACCAGAGTCCCCGGGTCTGGGAGAAGACCAGGTAAGGGCCAGATTCACCAGATCCAAGAGGCCCACGTGGGGACGTGGTCACCAGGTATGTGTGAGGCCCAGGTGGGAACCCCACTAACCAGGTCCAGGTGAGGCCACCATGCAGACCCGAGTCACCAGAACAGGTGAGGCCCCAGTAGGACCGGAGTCACCAGGTAAATGTGAGTCTACAAGAACACCACAGTCACCAGGTCTAGGTGTGTTTCATGTGGGAACGAGAGTCACGAGGTCCAGCTGAGACCCAGTTGGGGACCACATCACCAGTTCCAGATTGAGGCCTAGGTGGGGGGACCAGATTCATCAGGAGCAGTTGAGGCCAAAGTGTTGAGCAAAGTTATCATGTCCAGTAGAGACATAGGTGGGGAACAGAGTAACCATGTCCCATTGATGCCTGTTGGGAAAAGAGTCACAAGGTCCGGACGAGGCCTAAGTGAGGAGGAGATTCACCAGGTCCTGTTGAGGCCCATTTGAGGACCAGTGTCCCCAGCTCTGGGTGAGTCCCAGAGGGGGACCAGAGTCACCCGGTTCTGGTGATATCCAGGTGGGGACCAGAGTCACCAGATCCATGTGAAGCCCAGGGGGGACCAGGATCACCAGGTACAGGGGAGGCCCTTGAAAGAACCAGAGTCAACAGTTCGAGGTCAGGCGCAGGTTTCAACCAGGGTCAGCAGGTCCAAGTAAGGGGAAAGTGGGGTTCACAGTCACTAGGGAATGGTGAGACCCAGAGGGGCACCAGAGTCACGTGGTCCAGGTGAGGTCCAGTTGTGGAACACAGTCACCGGTTCCCAATTTTGGCCAGTTGAGGACCATGGTCAACAGGGCCAGGTGAGGCTCAGATGGGGACCAGAGTCCCCAAATCCGGGTGAAGCCCAGGTGGGGACCACAGTCACCAGATCCAGGGTAGTCTCAGGTGCAGATAAGAATCACCAGGTCCAGGTGAGGTGCAGGTGGCAAACACAATCACCAGGTCTCGGTGAGGCCCTGGTGGGGACCAGTGTCACAAGGTACATGACAAACTAGAAACACCGCAGCCCCCAGGTCCACATGATGTCCATGTGGGAACGAGAATCAACAGTTATAGGTTAGGACCAGGTGGGTATCTGACTCACCATTTCCAGGTGAGACCCAGGTGGGAAACAATGTCACCATGTCCAGGTGTGGTCCAGGTGAAGACCAGAGTTAATAGGTCCGACTTGGTCACTGTTAGTGAACAGTGTAACCATATCCTGATGCTACCCAGGTGGGTACCAGAGACACCAGGTCCTGGTGAGGCCCAGGTTGGACCAGAGACATGAGGTCCAGGTGAGGTCCCGATGGGAACCAAAGTCACCAGGTCAGGAGAGGCCATGCTTTGGATCAGAGTCACCAGTTACAGGTGAGGCCCAGGTGGAGCCTGAGTCACCTGGTACAGAAGAGGCCAAAATCAGGACCAGAGTTACCAGGATCAGGACATTCCCAGTGGGGAACAGAGTAACCATGTCCCGATGATGCCCAGGTAGACCCAGCGTCACCAGGTCCAGATGAGGCGCAGGTGGGGAGCATATTCACTAGGTCTCGGTGACACCCAGTTGAGGACCAGTGTCACCAGGTCTATTTGAGCCCTAGAAGGGTAACAGATTCACCTGGTCTAGGTGACATCCAGATGGGGACCAGAGTCACCATGTCAGGGTGAGGCCCCGAGGGGATCCAGAGTCATCATGTCCAGGTGAGGCTCAGGTGTTTAACAGAGTATCCAGGTCATAATGGTCCACAGGTGAGGACCACAGTCACCAGATCTGGGTGAGGCCCAGGTAGGATCAGAGTCACCACTTCCAGGTGAGTCCAAGAAGGAGTCCACAGCAATCAGGTCCAGAGGGGAACAAAGTCACCAGGACTGGGTGACGACCAGATGGGGACCAGATTCACCAGGTCCAGGTGATTCCCAGGTGGTGACCAGGGTTACCAGGTACGGGTGAGAACCATGTAAGGACGAGATTCACCAGGTCATACTGGGCCCACCGGGGACCTGTGTCACCATGTATGGTGACCAGAGTCACCTGGTACAGAAGAGCCAAAAGTCAGGACCAGAGTTACCAGGATCAGGTCAGTCCCAGTGGGGAATAGAGTAACCATGACCCGATGATGCCCAGGTAGAACCCGAGTCACCAGGTCCAGATGAGGCGCAGGTGGGGAGCATATTCACTAGGTCCCGGTGAGGCCCAGTTGAGGACCAGTGTCACCAGGTCTAGTTGAGGCCCAGAGGGGTACCAGATTCACCTGGTCAAGGTGACATCCAGATGGGGACCAGAGTCACCATGTCAGGGTGAGCCCCAGGTGGCAACCCCACTCACCAGGTCCAGGTGAGGCCAACCTGCAGGCCAGAGTCACCAGATCCAGGTGAGGCCCTTGTGGGGACCGGAGTCACCAGGTAAATGTGATTCTACAAGAACACCACAGTCACAAGTTCCAGGTGTGGTTCATCTGGGAACGAGAGTCACCAGGTCCAGGTGAGAAAGAGGTGGGGACCACAGTCACCAGGTCCAGATTGAGGCCTAGGTGGGGGGACCAGAGTCATCAGGACCAGTTGAGGCCAAAGTGTGGAGCAAAGTTATCATGTCCAGGTGAGGCCCAGGTGGGGAACACAGTAACCATGTCCCATTGATGCCAGGTGGGAAAAGAGTCACAAGGTCCAGACGAGGTCTAAGTGAGGAGTAGATTCACCAGGTCCTGTTGAGGCCCAGCTGAGGACCAGAGTCCCAAGCTCCGGGTGAGTCCCAGAGGGGGACCAGAGTCACCCGGTTCTGGTGATGTCCAGGTGGGAACCAGAGTCAGCACGTCAGGAAGAGGCCCAGAGGGGGAAGAGAATCACTAGGTCCAGGTGAGGCCCCGATGTGGAACTGAGAAACCAGGTTCCATGATGACCATATGAGGACCTGAGTCACCAGGTCCAGGTGAGGTCCCTGTGGGAACCAGTCACCTCGTCCAGGTGAGGCCCAAGTGGGACCACAGTCTCCAGGTCCAGGTGAGGCCCAGTTATATAAGAGAGTATCCAGGTCCCAATGATGCGCAGGTAAGGACCAGAGTCAACAGGTCCAGGAGAGGTCCAAATATGGATCAGAGTCATTGTGTTCCAGGTGAGGCCAGATGGAGACCACAGGAACCAGGTCCAGGAGACCCCCATATGGGAACCAGAGCCACCAGATCCAGGTGAGGTCCAGGTGTGGCCACAGTCACAAGGTCCAGGTGAGGTGCAGGTGGCAACAGGATTCACCAAGTCCAGGTGAAGCCCAGGTGGCGACAAGTCACCACATCCAGGTGCAGACCAGCTAAGGACCAGAATCACCAGGCCCAAGTGAACCCCAAGGGGTGACCAGAGTCACCAGGTAAGGGTGAGGCCCAGAGGGGGAACCAGAGTAACCATTTAGTTTGAGGCCCAGAATGGGACCAGAGGTCACTGGTCAAAGTGAGGCTCATATGGGGTATAGAGTATCCAGATCCCAGTGATGCCTGGGTGAGGACCAGAGTCACTAGGGCCATGCAGGCCCAGATGGGGAACAGAATCACTAGGTCCTGGTGAGGCATAGAAACACACCCCAGTCAGCAGTATCAGGTGAGCCCCTTGTGGGAACCAGAGCCACTTTATCCAGCTGAGTCGCAGGTCCATGTGAGGGCCAAGTGAGGACCAGATTCATCAGGTCGAATTGAGGCATAGCTGGGGACAAGAGTCACCAGGTCTGGGTTAGGGCAAACTGAGGACCAGTGTCACCAGATCCAGGTGAGGTCCAGGTGGGGACCAGAGTCACCAGATCCAGGTGAAGCCCAGGTGGGGACCAGAGTCACTAGGTCCAGATGAGGCCCAGGTGAGGACCAGAGTTACCAGGTACATGTGAGGCCCCGGTGGGGATCAGAGGCAACAGGAACATGTGGGGCCACCTTGTGGACCATGGTCAACACGTCTACTTGAGGCCCAGGTGTAGAACACAGTAAGCAGGTCCAGGTGAGTCCCCGGTGTTGACAAGAGTCACCACGTCCAGGTGAGGCTCAGGTGGGGACCAGGATCACCAGGTACAGGGAGGCCCTTGAAAGAACCAGAGTCAACAGTTCGAGGTCAGGCGCAGGTGGCAACCAGCGTCAGCAGGTCTAAGTCAGGCCAAAGTTGGATTCACAGTCACTAGGGCACGGTGAGACCCAGAGGGGGACCAGAGTCACCTGGTCCAGGTGAGGTCCAGTTGTGGAACAGTCACCGGGTCCCAATTGTGCCCAGTTGAGGACCATGGTCATCAGGGCCAGGTGTGGCCCAGATGGGGACCGGAGTCCCCAAATCCAGGTGAAGCCCAGGTGGGGACCACAGTCACCAGATCCAGGGTAGTCTAGGGGCAGACAAGAATCAGCAAAGTCCAGGTGAGGTGCAGGTGGCAACCACACTCAACAGGTCCCGGTGAGGCCCTGGTGGGGACCACAGCCACGAGGTGCATGAGAAGCTAGAAACAGTGCAGCCAGCAGGTCCAAATAATGTCCATGTGGGAACGAGAATCACCAGTTACATTGAGGCCCAGGTGGGGATCAGACTCACCATGTCCAGGTGAGACCGAGGTGGTAACCAGTGTCACCATGTCCATGTGTGGCGAGGTGAAGACCAGAGATAATAGGTCCGGCAGGGTCACTGTTAGTGAACAGTGTAACCATATCCTGATGCTACCCAGGTGGGTACGAGAAACACCAGGTCCTGGTGAGGCCCACGTGAGAACAGAGACATGAGGACCAGGTGAGGTCCCGATGGGAACCACAGACACCAGGTCTGGTGAGGCCATGATTTGGATCAGAGTCACCAGTTACAGGTTAGGCCCAGGTGGAGCCAGAGTCACCTGGTACAGAAGAGGCCAAAGTCAGGAGCAGAGTTACCAGGATAAGGTCAGTCCCAGTGAGGAATAGAGTAACCATGTGCCGATGATGCCCAGGGAGAACCAGAGTCACCAGGTCCAGATGAGGCGCAGGTGGGGAGCATGTTCACTAGGTCCTGGTGAGGCCCAGTTGAGGACCAGAGTCACCAGGTCAAGTTGAGGCCTAGAGGGGAACCAGGTTAACCTGGTCTAGGTGATATCCAGAAGGGGACCAGCATCGCCATGTTAGGGTGAGGCATAGAGGGGCTCCAGAGTCATCATGTCCAGGTGAGTCTCAGGTGTGGAGCAGAGAATCCAGGTCATAATGGTCCACAGGTGAGGACCAGAGTGACCAGATCTGGGTGATGCGCAGATAGGATCAGAGTCACCACTTCCAGGTGAGGCCAAGAAAGAGTCCACAGAAATCAGGTCCAGGTGGGGAACAAAATCACCAGGACTGGGTGAGGCCCAGATGGGGACCAGATTCACCATGTCCAGGTGAGGCCCAGGTGTTGAGCAGAGTCCCTGGGTCTGGGAGAGGACCAGGTAAGGACCAGATTCACCAGGTTCAAGAGGCCCACGTGGGGAATTAGTCACCAGTTATGGGTTAGGCCCAGGTGGCAAGACCACTCACTAGGTCCAGGTGACGCCAAGCTGCAGGCGAGGGTCACCAGATCCAGGTGAGACCCTAGTGGGGACCGGAGTCACCAGGTAAATGTGAGTCTACAAGAATACCACAGTCACCAGATCCGGGTGTGGTTCATGTGGGAACGAGAGTCACCAGGGTCCAGGTGAGACCCAGGTGGGGACCACAGTCACCAGGTGCAGTTTGTGGCTTACGTGGGGGGACCAGAGTCATCAGGACCATTTGAGACCAAAGTGTGCAGCAAATTTATCATGTCCAAGTGAGGCCCAGGTGGGGAACAGAGTAACCATGTCCCATTGATGCCAGGTGGGAAAAGAGTCACAAGGTCCAGATGAGGCCTAAGTGAGGAGTAGATTCACCAGGTCCTTTTGAGGCCCAGTTGAGGACCAGTGTCACCAGCTCCGGGTGAGTCCCAGAGGGGGACCAGTGTCACCCGGTTCTGGTGATATCCAGGTGTGGACCAGTGTCACCACGTCAGGGTGAGGCCCAGACGGGGACGAGAATCACTAGGTCCAGGTGAGGCCCCGATGTGGAACTGAGAAACCAGGTCCCATGATGCCCATTTGAGGACCTGAGTCACCAGGTCCAGGTGAGGTCCCTGTGGGAACCAGTGACCTCATCCAGGTGAGGCCCAGGTGGGACGACATTCATCAGGTCCAGGTGATGCCCAGGTATATAAGAGAGTATCCGGGTCCCAATGATGCCCACGTAAGGACCAGAGTCAACAGGTCCATGAGAGGCACAAATATGGATCAGTGTCATTGTGTTCCAGGTGAGGCCAGATGGAGACCACAGGAACCAGGTCCAGGAGAGCCCCATATGGGAACCAGAGCCACCAGATCGAGGTGAGGTCCACGTGGGACCACAGTTACAAGGTCCAGTTGAGGCGCTGTTGGCACCAGGGTTCACCTAGTCCAGGTGAGGGCCAGGTGGCGACCAGTTACCAGATCCAGGTGCGGACCAGCTAAGGACCAGATTCACCAGGCCCAAGTGAAGCCCAAGGGGTGACCAGAGTCACCAGGTAAGGGTGAGGACCAGAGGGGGAACCAGAGTAACCAGTTTAGTTTGCGGCCCAGAATGGGACCAAAGATCCCTGGTCAAAGTGAGGCCCAGGTGTGGAATAGAATATCCAGGTCCCAATGGTTCCTGGGTGAGGACCAGAGTCACTAGGGCCATGCAGGCCCAGATGGGGAACAGAATCACTAGGTCCTGGTGAGGCATAGAATAAGACCACAGTCAGTAATATCAGGTGAGCCCCTTGTGGGAACCAGAGCCACTCAACCAGCTGAGTCCCAGGTCCATGTGAGGCCCACGTGAGGACCAGATTCATCAGGTCGAATTGAGGCATAGCTGGCGACAAGAGTCACCAGGTCTGGGTGCGGCGTAGGTGTGGCAAGATTCAGCAGTTCTGAGATAGGTCAAAGTGGGGACGAGAGACACCAGGTCCAGGTGAGGCCAAACTGAGGACCAGAGTCACCAGATCCAGGTGAGGTCCAGGTGGGGACCAGAGACAACAGGTCTATGTGAGGCCGGCTTGGGGATCATGGTCAACAGGACTACTTGAGGCCCAGGTGTGGAACACAGTAAGCAGGTCCAGGTGAGTCCCCGGTGGTGACAAGAGTCACCACGTCCAGGTGAGGCCCAGGTGCGCACCAGCATCACCAGGTACAGGGGAGGCCCTTGAAAGAACCACAGTCAACAGTTCGAAATCAGACACAGGTGGCAACCAGGGTCAGAAGGTTCAAGTCAAGCCAAAGTGGGGTTCACAGTCACTACGGCACGGTGATACCCTGAGTGGGACCAGAGTCACCTGGTCCAAGTGAGGTCCAGTTGTGGAACACAGTCTCTGGGTCCCAAATTTGCCCAGTTGAGGACCATGTTCAACAGGGCCAGGTGAGGCCCAGATGGGGACTGGAGTCCCCAAATTCAGTTGAAGCCCAGGTGGGGACCAGAGTCACCAGATCCAGGGTAGTCTCAGGTGGAGACCAGAATCACCAGGTCCTGGTGAGGTGCAGGTGGCAACCACAATCACCAAGTCCCGGTGAGGCCCTGGTGGGGACCAGAGTCACGAGGTACATGAGAAGCTAGAAACACTGCAGCCACCAGGTCCACATGATGTCCATGTGGGAACGAGAATTACAAGTTACAGGTGAGGAACAGGTGGGGATCCGAGTCACCATGTCCAGGTGAGACCCTGGTGGGAACCAGTGTCACCATGTCCAAGTGTGGACAAGGTGACGACGAGAGTTAATAGGTCCGGCCGAGTCACTGTTAGTGAACAGTGTAACCATATCCTGATGCTACTCAGGTGGGTACCAGATACAAGGTCCTGGTGAGTCCCATTTGGACCAGAGACATGAGGACCAGGTGAGGTACCGATGGAAACCACAGACACCAGGTCAGGTGAGGCCATGAATAGGATCAGAGTCACCAGTTACAGGTGAGGCCCAGGTGGAGCCAGAGTCACCTGGTAGAGAAGAGGCCAAAGTCAGGACCAGAGTTACCAGGATCAAGTCAGTCCCAGTGGGGAATAGAGTAACCATGTCTCGATGATGCCCAGGTAGAACCAGAGTCACCAGGTCCAGATGAGGCGCAGGTTGGGAGCATGTTCACTAGATCCCCGTGAGGCCCAGGTCAGGACCAGAGTCACCAGGTCAAGTTGAGGCCTAGAGGGACACCAGATTCACCTAGTCTAGGTGACATCCGGATGGGGACCAGAGTCACCAGGTCAGGGTGAGGACCAGAGAGGTTCCAGAGTCATCATGTCGAGGTGAGGCTCAGGTGTGGAACAGAGTATCCTGGTCATAAGGGTCCACAGGTGAGGACCAGAGTCAGCAGATCTGGGTGAGGCCCAGTTAGGATCAGAGTCACCAGTTCCAGTTGAGGCCAAGAGGAGTCCACAGCAATCAGGTCCAGGTGGGGAAGAAAGTCACAAGACTGGGTGAGGCCCAGAGGGGGACCAGATTCACCAGGTCCAGGCGATTCCCAGGTGGTGACCAGGGTTACCAGGTCCGGGTGATGACCAGGAAAGGACCAGATTCACCAGGTCAAAGTGAGGCCCACGTGGGGACCTGTGTCACCAGGTATGGGTGAGCCCCAGGTGGCAACCCCACTCACTAGGGCCAGGTGAGGCCAACCTGGAGGCCATGCAGAGGAACCGTGTCCCGGTGATGCCCAGGTAGGGACCAGAGTTACAAGGTCCAGCTGAGGCCAACCTGCAGGCCATGCAGTGGATGCATGTCCCGATGATGCCAAGGTAGGGACGAGAGTCACCAAGTCCAACTGAGGCTCAGATTAAGCATATTCACTAGGTCCAGGTGAGGCCCAGTTGAGGACCAGAGCCCCAGACCTGGTTGAGTCCTAGAGGGGTACCAGAATCCCATGGTCCAGGTGACATCCAGATGGGGACAAGAGTCACCAGGTCAGGGTGAGGCCCAGAGAGGTTCCAGAGTCTTTAAGTCCAGGTGAGGCTCAGCTGTGGAACAGAGTCACCAGGTACCAATGATGCCCAGGTGAGGACCAGAGTCACCAGGTCTGGGTGATGCGGAGATAGATTAGAGTCACCAGTTCCAGGTGAGGCCAAGAAAGTGTCCACAGCAATCAGGTCCAGGTGGTGACCAAAGTCACCATGACTAGGTGAGGCCCAGATGGGGACCAGATTCACCAGGTCCAGGAGAGGTCCAGGTGGTGACCAGAGTCCCCGGGTCTGGCAGAGGCCCAGGTAATGACCAGATTCACCAGGTCCAAGTGAGGCCCACGTGACGACCTGAGTCACCAGGTATGGGTGAGGCCCAGGTGGCAACCCCACTCACCAGGTCCAGGTGAGGCCAACCTGCAGGCAAGTGTCACCAGATCCAGGTGAGGCCCTAGTGGGGACCGGAGTCACCAGGTAAATGTGAGTCTACAAGAACACCACAGTCACCAGGTCCAGGTGTGGTTCATGGGGGAACGAGAGTCACCAGGTCCAGGTGAGCCCCAGGTGGGGACCACAGTCACCGGGTCCAGATTGATGCCTAGGTGGGGGGACCAGAGTCATCAGGACCAGTTGAGGCCAAAGGGTGGAGCAAAGTTATCATGTCTAGGTGAGGCCCAGGTGGGGAACAGAGTAACCATGTCTCGTTGAAACCAGGTGGGAAAAGAGTCACAAGGTTCAGACGAGACCTAAGTGAGGAGTAGATTCAACAGGTACTGTTGAGATCCAGTTGAGGACCAGTGTCCCCAGCACTGGGTTAGTCCCAGAGGGGGACCAGAGTCACCCGGTTCTGGTGATATCCAGATGGGGACCAGAGTCACCATGTCATGGTGATGCCCAGAGTGGATCCAGAGTCATCATGTCCAGGTGCGGCTCAGGTGTGGAACAGAGTATCCAGGTCATAATGGTCCACAGGTGAGGACCAGAGTCACCATATCTGGGTGAGGCCCAGCTACGATCAGAGTCACCACTTCCAGGTGAGGCCAAGAAGGAGTCCACAGCAATCAGGTCCAGGTGGGGAACAAAATCACCAGGACTGGGTGAGGACCAGGTAAGGACCAGATTCACCAGGTCCAAGTGAGTCCCACGTGGGCACCTGGGTCACCAGGTATGGGTGAGGCCCAAGTGGCATCCCCACTCACCAGATCCAGGTGAGGACACCCTGGAGGCAATGCAGAGGAAGTGTGTCCCGATGATGCCCAGGTAGAACCACAGTTACCAGGTCCAGGCGCGGCCAACCTAAAGGCCATGCAGTGGAAACATGTCCCGATGATGCCCAGGTAGGGAAGAGAGTCACCAGGTCCAAATGAGGCCCAGATGGAGCATATTCAATAGGTCCATGTGATGCCCAGTTGAGGACCAGTGTCCCCAGCTCTGGGTTAGTCCCAGAGGGGGACCAGAGTCACCCGGTTCTGGTGATATCCAGGTGGGGACCAGAGTCACCACGTCAGGGTGAGGCCCAGAGGGGCCGAGAATCACTAGGTCGAAGTGAGGCCCCGATGTGGAACTGAGAACCCAGGTCCCATGATGCCCATATGAGGACCTGAGTCACCAGGTCCAGGAGAGGTCCCTGTGGGAACCAGTCACCTCATCCAGGTGAGGCCCAGGTGGGACCACAGTCACCAGGTCCAGGTGAGGCCCAGGTATATAAGAGAGTATCCAGGTCCTAATGATGCCCAGGGATGGACCAGAGTCAACAGGTCCAGGAGAGGCCCAAATATGGATCAGAGTCATTGTGTTCCAGGGGAGGCCAGATGGAGATCACAGGAACCAGGTAAAGGAGAGCCCCATATGGGAACCAGAGCCACAAGATCCAGGTGAGGTCCAGGTGGGACCACAGTCACAGGTCCATTTGAGGCACAGGTGGCAACAGGATTCACCAAGTCCAGGTAGGCCCAGGTGGCGACCAATCACCAGATCCAGGTGAGGACCAGCTAAAGACCAGACTCACCAGGCCCAAGTGAAGCCCAAGGGGTGACCAGAGTCACCAAGTAAGGGTGAGGACCAGAGGGGGGAACCAGGGTAACCATTTAGTTTGAGGCCCAGAATGGGACCAGAAATCCCTGGTCAAAGTGAGACCCAGATGTGGAATAGAGTATCCAGGTCCCAATGATGCCTGGGTGAGGACCAGAGTCACTAGCGACATGCAGGCCCAGATGTGGAACAGAATAACTAGGTACTGGTGAGGCATAGAATAAGACCACAGTCAGCAGTAACAGGTGAGCCCCTTGTGGGAGCCAGAGCCACTCTATCCAGCTGAGTCCCAGGTCCATGTGAGGCCCACGTGAGGACTAGATTCATCAGGTCGAATTGAGGCATAGTTGGGGACAAGAGTCACCAGGTGTGGGTGCGGCCTAGGTGGGGCAAGATTCAGCAGTTCTGAGTTTGGTCAAAGTGGGACGAGAGACACCAGGTCCAGGTGAGGCCAAAGTGAGGACCAGAGTCACCAGATCCAGGTGAGGTCCAGGTGGGGACCAGAGTCACCAGATCCAGGTGAAGTCCAGGTGGGGACCAGAGTCACTAGGTCCAGATGAGGCCCAGGTGAGGACCAGAGTTACCAGGTAAACGTGAGGACCCGGTGGGAATCAGAGGCAAAAGGTCCATGTGAGGCGTGCAAGGGGACCATGGTCAACAGGTGTACTTGAGGCCCAGGTGTGGAACACAGTAAGCAGTTCCAGGTGAGTCCTCGGTGGTGACAAGGGTCACCACGTCCAGTTGAGGCCCAGTTGGGGACCAGGATCACTAGGTACAGGGGAGGCCCTTGAAAGAACCAGAGTCAACAGTTCGAGGTCAGGCGCAGGTGGCAACCAGGGTCAGCAGGTCCAAGTCAGGCCAAAGTGGGTTCACAGTCACTAGGGCACGGTGAGACCCAGAGGGGGACCAGAGTCACATGGTCCAGGTGAGGTCCAGTTGTGGAACACAGTCTCCGGGTCCCAATTTTGCCCAGTTGAGGACCATGGTCAACACGGCCAGGTGAGGCCCAGATGGGGACCGGAATCCCCAAATCCAGGTGAAGTCCAGGTGGGGACCGCAGTCAGCAGATCCAGGGTAGTCTCGGGTGCAGACCAGAATCACCAGCTCCAGGTGAGGTGCAGGTGGCAACCACACTCAACAGGTCCCGGTGAGTCCCTGGTGGGGACCAGAGTCACGAGGTACATGAGAAGCTAGAAACACTGCAGCCACCAGGTCCACATGATGCACATGTGGGAACGAGAATCACCATTTACAGGGTAGGACCAGTTGTGGATCCGACTCACCATGTCCAGGTGAGACCCAGGTGGGAACCAGTGTCACCATGTACAGGTGTGGCCCAGGTGAAGACCAGAGTTAATAGGTCCGGCTGGGTCACTGTTAGTGAACAGTGTAACTGGATCCTGATGCTACCCAGGTGGGAACCAGAGACACCAGGTCCTGGTGAGGCCCAGGTTGGACCAGAGTCATGAGGTCCAGGTGAGGTCCCGATGGGAACCACAGTCACCAGGTCAGTTGAGGCCATGCTTAGGATTAGAGTCACCAGGAACCGGTGAACCGAAGGTGGACCCAGAGTCACCTGGTACAGAAGAGGCCAAATCAGGACCAGAGTTACAAGGATCAGGTCAGTCCCAGTGCGGAATGCAGTAACCGTGTCCCGATGATGCCCAGGTAGAACCAGAGTCACCAGGTCCAGATGAGGCACAGTTGGGGAGCATATTCACTAGGTCCCAGTGAGGCCCAGTTGAGGACCAGAGTCACCAGATCTGGTTGAGTCCTAGAGGGGTACCCGAATCACCTGGTCCAGGTGACATCCAGATGGAGACCAGAGTCACCAGGTCAGGGTGAGGCCCAGAGAGGTTCCAGAGTCATCATGTCCAGGTGAGGCTCAGGTGTGGAACAGAGTCAACAGGTTCCAATGATGCCCAGGGTAGGACCAGAGTCACCAGATCTCGGTGACGCGCAGATAGTATCAGAGTCACCAGTTCCAGGTGAGGCCAAGAATGAGTCCACAGCAATCAGGCCCAGGTGGGGAACTAAGTCAACAGGACTGCGTGAGGCCCAGATGGGGACCAGATTCACCAGGTCAACGTGAGCCCCAGGTGGTTCCCAGAGTCCCCGGGACTGGGAAAGGACCAGGTAAGGACCAGATCACCAGGGCCAAGAGGCCCACGTGGGGACCTGAGTCACCAGGTATGGGTGAGGCCCAGGTGGCATCCCCACTCACCAGTCCAGGTGAGGCCAAACTGCAGGCCAGAGTCACCAGATCCAGGTGAGGCCCTAGTGGGGACCTGTTTCACTAGGTAAATGTGAGTCTACAAGAACACCACAGTCACCAGGTCCAAGTGTTGTTCATGTGGGAACGAGAGTCACCAGGTCCAGGTGAGACCCTGGTGGGGACCACAGTCATCAGTTCCAGATTGAGGCCTAGTTGGGGGTCCAGAGTCATCAGGACCAGTTGAGGCCAAAGTGTGGAGTAAACTTATCATGTCCAGGTGACGCCCAGGTGGGGAACAGATTAACCATGTCCCATTGATGCCAGGTGGGAAAAGAGTCACAAGGTCCAGACGAGGCCTAAGTGAGGAGTAGATTCACCAAGTCCTGTGAGGCCCAGTTGAGAACCACTTTCCCCAGGTCCAGTTGAGTCCCAAGGGGGCCCAGAGTCACCACGTTCTGGTGATATCCAGGTGGGGACCAGAGTCACCACTTCAGGGTGAGGCCCACAGGGGGACGAGAATCACTAGGTCCAGGTGAGGCCCCGATGTGGAACTGAGAAACCAGGTCCCATGAAGCCCATATGAGGGGCTGAGTCACCAGGTCCAGGTGAGGTCCCTGTGGGAACCAGTCACCTCGTCCAGGTGAGGCCCAGGTGGGTTCACACTCACCAGGTCCAGGTGAGGCCCAGGTGGGGACGACAGTCACCAGGTCCAGATTGACGCCTAGGAGGGGGACCAGAGTCATCAGGACCATTTGCGACCCAAGTGTGGAGCAAAGTTATCATGTCCAGGTGAGGCTCAGGTGTGGAACAGAATATCCAGGTCATAATGGTCCCCAGGTGAGGACCAGAGTCACCAGATTGGTTGAGGTCCAGTTAGGATCAGAGTCACCAGTTCCAGGTGAGGCCAAGAAGGAGTCCACAGCAATCAGGTCCAGGTGGGGAACAAAGTCACCAGGACTGGGTGAGGCCCAGATGGGGACCAGATTCACCAGGTCCAGGTGATACCCAGGTGGTGACCAGAGTTACCAGTTCCGGCTGAGGACCAGGTAAGGACCAGATTCACCAGGTCCAAGTGAGGCCCAAGTGGGTACCTGTGTCCCCAGGTATGGGTGATGCACAGATGGCAACCACACTCACCAGGTCCAGGAGAGGCCATCCTTCGGGCCATGCATAGGAACCGTGTCCCGATGATTCCCATGTAGCAACCAGAGTTACCAGGTCCAGGTGAGGCCAACCTGCAGGCCATGAAGTGGAACCATGTCCCGATGATGCCCAGGTAGGGACCAGAGTCACCAGGTCCAAATGAGGCCCAGATCGAGCAAATTCACTAGGTCCAGGTGAGGCCCAGTTGAGGACCAGGGTCACCAGATCTGGTTGAGGCCCAGAGGGGTACCAGAATCATCTGGTCAAGGTGATATCCAGATGGGAATCAGAGTCACCAGGTCAGGGTGAGGCCCAGAGAGGTTCCAGAGTCATCATGTCCAGGTGAGGCTCAGGTGTGGAACAGACTCACCAGGTACCAATGATGCCCAGATGAGGACCAGAGTCACCAGATCTGGGTGACGCGCAGATAGGATCAGAGTCACCAGTTCCAGGTGAGGCAAAGAAAGAGTCCACAGCAATCAGGTCCAGGTGCGGAACAAAGTAAACAGGACTGGGTGAGGCCCAGATGGGGACAAGATTCACCTTGTCCAGGTGAGGCCCAGGTGATGACCAGAGACCCCGGGTTGGGAGAGGACCAGGTAAGGATCAGAATCACCAGGTCCAAGAGGCCGACATGGGGACCTGAGTCACCAGGTATGGGTGAGCCCCAGGTGACAATCCCACTCACCAGTTCCAGGTGAGGCCAACCTGCAGGCCATGTAGTAGAACCATGTCCGATGATGCCCAGGTAGGGACCAGAGTCACCAGGTCCAAATGAGGCCAAGATGGAGCATATTCTCTAAGTCCAGGTGAGTCCCAGTTGAGGACCAGAGTCACCAGATCTGGTTGAGGCCTAGAGGGGTACCAGAATCCCCTGGTCCAGGTTACATCCTAATGGGGACCAGAGTCACAAGGTCAGGGTGAGGCCCAGAGTGGTTCCAGAGTCATCATGTCCAGGTGAGGCTCAGTTGTGGAACAGAGTATCCAGGTCATAATGGTCCACAGGTTAAGACCAGATTCAGCAGATTTATGTGAGGCCCACTTAGGATCAGAGTAACTAGTTCCAGGTGAGGCCAAGAAGGAGTCCACAGCAATCAGGTCCAGGTGGGGAACAAAGTCGCCAGGACTGGGGAGGCCCAGATGGGGACCAGATTCACAAGGTCCAGGAGATTCCCAGATGATGACCGGAGTTACCAGTTCCGGGTGAGGACCAGGTAAGGACCAGATTCACCAGGTCGAAGTGTGGCCCACGTGGGGACCCGTGTCACCAGGAATGGGTGAGACCCAGGTGGCAACCACACTCACCAGGTCCAGGTGAGGCCAACCTGCAGGCAATGCAGAGTAACCATGTTCCGATGATGCCCAGGTAGGGACCAGAGTTCCAGGTCCTAAGAGGCCCAGATGGATTATATTCACTAGGTCCAGGTGAGGCCCAGGTGAGGACCAGAGTCACCAGATCTGGTTGACCCTAGAGGGGTACCAGAATCTCCTGGACCAGGTGAAATCCAGATGGGGACCAGAATCACCAGGTCAGGGTGAGGCCTAGAGAGGTTCCAGAGTCATCATGTGCAGGTGTGACTCCGGTGTGGAAGAGAGTATCCAGGTCATAATTTTCCATAGGTGAGGACCAGAGTCACCATATCTGGGTGAGGCCCAGTTAGGATCAGAGTCACCAGTTCCAGGTGAGGTCAAGAAGGAGTCCACAGCAATCAGGTCCAGGTGCGGAACAAAGTCATCAGGACTGGGAGAAGCCCAGATGGGGACCAGATTCACCAGGTCCACGTGATTCCCAGGTGGTGACCAGATTTACCAGATTCACCAAGTCAAGGTGATTCTCAGGTGGTGACCAGAATTACCAGATACACCAGATCCAAGTTAGACCCACGTGGGGATCTGTGTCACCTAGTATGGGTGAGGCCCAAGTGGTAACCCCACTCACCAGGTCCAGGTGAGGCCATCCTGCAGGCCTTGCAGTGGAACCACGTCCCGAAGATGCCCATCTAGGGACTAGAGTTACCAGGTCCAGGTGAGGACAACCTGCAGGCAAGAGTCACCACATCCAGGTGGGAGCCAGAGTCTCCAGGTAAATGTGAGTCTACAAGAACACCACAGTCACCAGGTCCAGGTGAGGTTCAGGTGGGACCACAGTCACAAGGTCAAGGTAAGGTGCAGGTGGCAACAGGATTTACCAAGTCCAGGTGAGGCCCAGGTCCATGTGAGGCCCACGTTAGGACCAGATTCATCAGGTCGAATTGAGGCATAGGTGGGGACAAGAGTCATCAGGTCTGGGTGCGGCCTAGATGGGGCAAGATTCAGTAGTTCTGAGTTAGGTCAAAGTGGGGATGAGAGACACTAGGTCCAGGTGAGGCCATACTGAGGACCAGAGTCACCAGATCCAGGTGAGGTCCAGGTGGGGACCAGAGTCACCAGATCCAGGTGAATTCCAGGTGGGGACCAGAGTGACCAGATCCAGGTGAAGCCCAGGTGGGGACGAGAGTCACTAGGTCCAGATGAGACCCAGGTGAGGACCAGAGTTACCAGGTACACGTGAGGCCCCGGTGGGGATCAGAGGCAACAGGTCCATGTGAGGCCGGCTTGGGGACCATGGTCAACAAGTCTACTTGAGGCCCAGATGTGGAACACAGTAAGCAGCTCCAGGTGAGTACGCGGTTGTGACATGGGTCACCACGTCCAGGTGAGCCCCAGGTGGGGACCAGTATCACACGGTACAGGGGAGGCCCTTGAAAGTACCAGAGTCAACAGTTCGAGGTGAGGCACAGGTGGTAACCAGGGTCAGCAGGTCCAAGTCAGGGCAAAGTTGGGTTTACGGTCACTAGGGCTCGGTGAGACCCAGATGGAGACCAGAACCACCTGGTCCAGGTGAGGTCCAGTTGTTGAACACAGTCACCGGGTCCCAATTTTGCCCAGTTGAGGACCATGGTCAACAGGGCCAGGTGAGGCTCAGATGGAGACCGGAGTCCCCAAAGCAGGTGAAGCCCAGGTGGGGACCATAGTCACCAGATCCAGGGTAGTCTCAGGTGCAGACCAGAATGACCAGGTCCACTTGAGGTGCAGGTGGCAACCACACTCACCAGGTCCCGGTGAGGCCCTGGTGGGGACCAGAGTCACGAGGTATATGAGAAGCTAGAAACACTGCAGCCACCAGGTCCACATGATGTCCATGTGGGAACGAGAATCACCAGTTACAGGGGAGGAACAGTTTTGGATCCGACTCACCATGTCCAGGTGAGACCCAGGTGGGAACCAGTGTCAACATGTCCAGGTGTGGCCCAGGTGAAGAGCAGTGTTAATAGGTCCGGCTGGGTCACTGTTAGTGAACAGTGTAACCGTATCCTGATGCTACCAAGGTGGGTACCAGAGACACCAGGTCCTGGTGAAGCCCAGTTGGGACCAGAGACATGAGGTCCAGGTGCGATCCCGATGGGAACCACAGTCACCAGGTCAGGTGAGGCCATGCTTAGGATCAGAGTCACCAGTTACCGGTGAACCCAAGGTGGATCCAGAGTCACCTGGTACAGAAGAGGCCAAATCAGGACCAGAGTTACCAGGATCAGGTCAGTCCCAGTGGGGAATACAGTAAACATGTCCCGATGATGCCCAGGTAGAACCAGAGTTACCAGGCCCAGTTGAGGCACAGTTGAGGCCCAGTTGAGGACCAGAGTCACCAGGTCTAGTGGAGGCCTAGAGGGGTACCAGATTCACCTGGTCTAGGTGACATCCACATGAGGACCAGAGTCACCACGTCAGGGTGAGGCCCAGAGGGCATCCAGAGTCATCATGTCCAGGTGAGGCTCAGTTGTGGAAAAGAGTATCCAGTTCATAATGGTCCACAGGGGAGGACAAGAGTCAGCAGATTGAGTTAGGCCCAGTTAGGATGAGAGTCACCAGTTCCAGGTGAGGCCAAGAAGGAGTCCACAGCAATCAGTTCCAGGTGGGGAACAAAGTCATCAGGACTGTGGGAGGCCCAGATAGGGACCAGATTCACCCTGTCCAGGTGATGCCCAGGTGGTGACCAGAGTTACCAGTTCTGGGTGAGGACCAGGTAAGGATCAGATTCACCAGGTCCAAGTGAGGCCCACTTGGGGACCTATGTCACCAGGTATGTGTGAGGCCCATGTGGAAACCCCACTCAACAGGTCCAGGTGAGGCCAACCTGCAGGCCATGCAGAGGAACGGTGTCCCGATGAAGCCCAGGTAGGGAGCAGAGTCACCAGGTCCAAATGTGGCCCACATCGAGTATATTCACTAGGTCCAGGTGAGGCCCAGTTGAGGACCAGAGTCACCAGATCTGGTTGAGGCCTAGAGGGGTACCAGAATCACCTGGTCCAGGTGACATCCAGATGGGGACCAGAGTCACCAGGTCAGGGTGAGTCCCAGAGAGGTACCAGAGTCATCATGTCCAGGTGAGGCTCAGGTGTGGAACAGAGTAATCAGGTACGAATGATGCCCAGGTGAGTTCCAGGGTCACCAGAAATGGGTGACGCGCAGATAGGATCAGAGTCACCAGTTCCAGGTGAGGCAAAAAGAGTCCACAGCAATCAGGTCCAAGTGGGGAACAAAGTCACCAGGACTCGGTGAGGCCAAGATATGGAACAGATTCACCAGGTCCAGGTGAGGCCCAGGTCGTGACCAGAGTCCCCGGGTCGGGGAGAGGACCAGGTAAGTACTAGATTCACCAGGTCCAAGAGGCCCACGTAGGGACCTGAGTCACCAGGTATGGGTGAGGCCCAGGTGACAACCCCACTCACCAATTCCAGGTGAAGCCAACCTGCAGGCCAGAGTCACCAGATCCAGGTGAGGCCCTAGACGGGAACGGAGTCACCAGGTAAATGTGAGTCTACAAGGACACCACAGTCACCAGGTCCAGGTGTGGTTCATGTGGGAACGAGAGGCAACAGGTCAAGGTGAGACCCAGGTGGGGACCACAGTCACCAGGTCCAGATTGAGGCCTAGGTGGGGGGACCAGTGTCATCAGGACCAGTTGAGGCCAAAGTGCGGAGAACAGTTATCATGTCCAAGTGAGGCCCAGGTGGGGAACAGAGTAACCATATCCCATTGATGCCAGGTGGGATAAGAGTCACAAGGTGCAGACGAGGCCTAAGTGAGGAGTAGATTCACCAGATCGTGTTGAGACCCAGTTGAGTACCAGTCTCCCCAGCTCTGGGTGAGTCCCAAAGGGGGACCAGAGTCACCGGTTCTTGTGATATCCAGGTGAGGACCAGAGTCAACAGGTCAGGGTGAGGCCCAGAGGGGGACGAGAATCACTAGGTCCAGGTGAGGCCCCGATTTGGAACTGAGATAACAGGTCCCATGATGCCCAATTGAGGACCTGAGTCAACAGGTCCAGGTGAGGTCCCTGTGGGAACCAGTGACCTCATCCAGGTGAGGCCCAGGTGGGACCACAGTCACCAGGTCCAGGTGACGCCCAGGTATATAAGAGAGTATCCAGGTCCCAATGATGCCCAGGTAAGGACCAGAGTCCACAGGTCCAAGAGAGGCACAAATATGGATCAGAGTCATTGTGTTCCAGGTGAGGCTAGATGGAGACCACAAGAACCAGGTCCAGGAGAGCCCCTTATGGGAACCAGAGCCTCCAGATCCAGGTGAGGTTCTGGTGGGACCAGAGTCACAAGTTCCAGGGGGGGCGCAGGTGGCAACAGTATTCACCAAGTCCAGGTGAGGCCCAGGTGGCGACCAGTCACCAGATCCAAATGTGGACAAGCTAAGGACCAGATTCACCAAGTGAAGTCCATGTTGGAAAGAGCGTCACCAGTTCCAGGTGAAACCCAGGTGGGGACCAGAGCCACCAGTTCCAGGGGAAGCCCAGGTGGGGACCAGAGTCACTAGGTCCAGATGAGGCCCAGGTGAGGACCAGAGTTACCAGGTACACGTGAGGCCCCGGTGGGGATTAGAGTCAACATGTCCATGTGAGGCCGGCATGGGGACCATGGTCAACAGTTCTACTTGAGGCCGAGGTGTGGAACACAGTAAGCAGGTCCAGGTGAGTCCGCGGTGGTGACTAGAGTCACCACGTCCACGTGAGGCCCAGGTGGGGACCAGGATCACCAGGTACAGGGGAGGCCCTTGAAAGAACCAGAGTCAACAGTTCGAGGTCAGGCGCAGGTGGCAACCAGGGTCAGCAGGTCCAAGTCAGGCCAAAGTGGGGTTCACAGTCACGAAGGCACGGTGAGACCCAGAGGGGGACCAGAGTCATGTGGTCCAGGAGAGGTCCAGTTGGGGAACACAGTCACCGGGTCCCAATTTTGCCCAGTTGAGGACCATGGTCAACAGGTACAGTTGAGGCCCGGATGGGGACCGGAGTCCCCAAATCCGGGTGAAGCCCAGGTGGGGACCACAGTCACCAGATCCAGGGTAGTCAAAGGTGCAGATCAGAATCATCAGTTCCAGGTGTGGTGCAGGTGGCAACCGCACTCACTAGGTCCCTTTGAGGCCCTGGTGGGGACCAGAATCACGAGGTACATGAGAAGCTAGAAACACTGCAGCCACCAGGTCCACATGATGTCCATGTGGGAACGAGAATCACCAGTTACAGCTGAGGCCCAGGTGGGGATCCCACTCACCATGTCCAGGTGAGACCCAGGTGGGAACCAGTGTCACCATGTCCAGGTGTTCCCCAGGTGAAGACCACAGTTAATACGTCCGGCTGGGTCACTGTTAGTGAACAGTGTAACCATATCCTGATGCTACCCAGGTGGGTACCAGAGACACCAGGGTCTGGTGAACCCCAGGTGGGACAAGAGACATGAGTTCCAGGTGAGGTCCCGATGGGAACCACAGCCACCAGGTCAGGTGAGGCCATGCTTAGGTCAGATTCACCAGTTACAGGTGAGGCCCAGGTTGAGCCAGAGTCACCTGATACAAAAGAGGTCAAGGTCATGACTAGAGTTACCAAGATCAGGTCAGTCCCAGTGGGGAATAAAGTAACCATGTCCCGATGATGCCCAGGTAGAACCAGAGTCATCAGGTCCAGATGAGACGCAGGTGGGGAGCATGTTCACTAGGTCCCGTTGAGGCCCAGTTGAAGACCAGAGTCACCAGGTCTAGTTGAGGACTAGAGGGGTACCAGAATCACCTGGTCCAAGTGGCATCCAGATGGAGACCAGAGTCACCAGTTTAGGGTGAGACCCAGAGAGGTTCCAGAGTCATCATGTCCAGGTGAGGCTCAGGTGTGGAACAGAGTCACCAGGTACCAATCATGTCCAGGTGAGGACCAGAGTCACCAGGTCTGGGTGACGCGCAGATAGGATCAGAGTCACCAGTTCCAGGTTAGGCCAAGAAAGAGTCCACAGCAATCAGGTCCAGGTGGGGAACAATGTCACCAGGACTGGATGACGCCCAGATGGGGACCAGAACACCAGGCCCAGGTGAATCCCAGGTGGTGACCAGAGTTACCAGTTCCGGGTGAGGACCAAGTAAGGAACAGATTCACCTGGTCCAAGTGAGGCCCACATGGGGACCTGTGTCACCAGGCATGGGAGAGGCACAGGTGACAACCCCACTCACCAGGTCCAGGTGATGCCAACCTGCAGGCCATGCAGAGGAACCATGTCCCCATGATGCCCAGGTAGGGACTAGAGTTACCAGGTCTAGGTGATGCCAACCTGCAGGCCATGTGTGGAAACATGTCCCGATGATGCCCAGGTAGGGACCAGAGTTACAAGGTCCAGGTGAGGCCAACCTGCAGGCCATGCAGTGGAACCATATCCCTATGATGCCCAGGTAGGGACCAGATTCACCAGGTCCAAATGAGGCCAAGATGGATCATATTCACTAGGTCCAGGTGAGGCCCAGTTGAGGACCAGAGTCACCATATCTGATTGAGGCCTAGAGGGGTACCAGAATCCCCTGGTCCAAGTGACATCCAGATGGGGACCAGAGTCACCAGGTCAGGGTGAGGCCCAGAGAGGTTCCAGAGTCATCATATCCAGGTGAGACTCATGTATAGAACAGAGTCACCAGGTACCAATGATTCCCAGGTGAGGACCAGAGTCACCAGGTCTGGGTGACGCGCAGATAGGATCAGAGTCACCAGTTCCAGGTGAGGCCAAGAAAGAGTCCACAGCAATCAGGTCCCGGTGGGGAACAAAGCCACCAGGACTGGGTGAGGCCCAGATGGGGACCAGATTCACCATGTCCAGGTGAGGCCCATGTGGTGACCAGAGTCCCCGGGTATGGGAGAGGACCAGGTTAAGGACCAGATTCACCAGATCCAAGAGGCCCACGTGGGGACAGAGTCCCCAGGAATGGGTGAGATCCTGGAGGCAACCCCACTCACCAGGTCCAGGTGAGTCCAGCCTGCAGGCCAGAGCCACCAGATCCATGTGAGGCCCTAGTGGGGCCCGGAGTCACCAGGTAAATGTGAGTCTACAAAAACACCACAGTCACCAGGTCCAGGTGTGGTTCATGTGGGAACGAGAGTCACCAGGTCCAGGTGAGACCCAGGTGGGGACCACAGTCACCAGGTCCAGATTGAGGCCAGGGGGGGGGACCAGAGTCATCAGGACCAGTTGAGGCCAAAGTGTGGAGCAAAGTTATCATGTCCAGGTGAGGCCCAGGTGGGGAACAGAGTAACCATGTCCCATTGATGCCAGGTGGGAAAAGAGTCACAAGGTCCAGACGAGGCCTAAGTGAGGTGTAGATTCACCAGGTCCTGTTTAGGCCCAGTTGAGGACCAGAGTCCCCAGCTCCGGGTGAGTCCCAGAGGTCGACCAGAGTCACCCGGTTCTGGTGATATCCAGGTGGGGACCAGAGTCAGCACGTCAGGGTGAGTCCCAAGGTCGGACGAGAATCACTAGGTCCAGGTGAGGCCCCGATGTGGAACTGAGAAACCAGGTCCCATGATGCCCATATGAGGACCTGAGTCACCAGGTCCAGGTGAGGTCCCTGTGGGAACCAGTCACCTCGTCCAGGTGAGGCCCCGGTGGGACCACACTCACCAGGTCCAGGTGAGGCCAAGTTATATAAGAGAGTATCCAGGTCCCAATGATGCCCAGGTAAGGACCAGAGTCAACAGGTCCAGGAGAGGCCCAAATATGGATCAGAGTCATTGTGTTCCAGGTGAGGCCAGATGGAGACCACAGGAACCAGGTCCAGGAGTGCCCCTTATGGGAACCAGAGCCGACAGATCTAGGAGAGGTCCTGGTGGGACCACAGTCACAAGGTCCAGGTAAGGCGCAGGTGGCAACAGGATTCACCAAGTCCAGGTGAGACCCAGGTGGCGACCATTCACCAGATCCAGGTGAGGACCAGCTAAGGACCAGATTCTCCAGGTCCAGTTGAATCCCAAAGGGTGACAGGAGTCACCAGGTAAGGGTGAGGCCCAGAGGGGGAACCAGAGTAAACAGTTTAGTTTGAGGCCCCGAATGGGACCAGAGGTCCCTGGTCAAAGGTAGTCCCAAGTGTGGCATAGAGTATCCAGGTCCCAATGATGCCTGGGTGAGGACCAGAGTCACTAGGGCCATGCAGGCCCAGATGGGGAACAGAATCACTAGGTCCTGGAGAGGCATAGAATAAGACCATAGTCACCAGTATCAGGTGAGCCCCTTGTGGGAACCAGAGCCACTCTATCCAGCTGAGTCCCAGGTCCATGTGAGGCCCACGTCAGGACCAGATTCATCAGGTCGAATTGAGGCTTAGCTGGGGACAAGAGTCACCAGGTCTGGGTGCGGCCTAGGTGGGGCAAGATTTAGTAGTTCTGAGTTAGGTCAAAGTGGGCACGAGAGACACCAGGTCCAGCTGAGGCCAAAGGGAGGACCAGAGTCACCAGATACCGGTGAGGTCCATGTTGGAAAGAGAGTCACCAGGTCCAGGAGAGGTCCAGGTGGCGACTAGAGTCACCAGATCCAGGTGAAGTCCAGGTGGGGACCAGAGTCATCAGATCCAGGTGAAGCCCAGGTGGGGAGCAGAGTCACTAGGTCCAGATGAGGCCCAGGTGAGGACCAGAGTTACATGGTACACGTGAGACCCCGATTGGGATCACAGGCAACAGGTCCATGTGAGGCCGGCTTGGGGACATGGTCAACAGGTGTACTTGAGGCCCAGGTGTGGAACACAGTAAGCAGGTCCAGGTGAGTCCCCGGTGGTGAGAAGAGTCACCACGTCCAGTTGAGGCCCAAGTGGGGACCAGGATCACCAGGTACAGGGGAGGCCCTTGAAAGAACCAGAGTCAACAGTTCGAGTTCAGGCGCAGGTGGCAACCAGGGTCAGCAGTTCCAAGTCAAGCCAAACTGGACTTCACAGTCACTAGGGCACGGTGAGACCCAGAGGGGAGCATAGTCACCTGGTCCAGGTGAGGTCCAGTTGTGGAACACAGTCACCAGTTCCCAATTTTTCCCAGTTGAAGACCATGGTCAACAGGGCCAGGTGAGCCCCAGATGGGGGCCGGAGTCCCGAAATCCAGGTGAAGCCCAGGTGGGGACCAGAGTCACCAGATGCAGGGTAGTCTCAGGTGCAGACCAGAATCACCAGGTCCAGGTGTGTTGCAGGTTGCAACCAAATTCACCAGGTCACAGTAAGGCACTGGTGGGGACCAGAGTCACCAGGTACATGAGAAGCTAGAAACACATGGGATCCCTGGGTGGCGCAGCGGTTTGGCGCCTGTCTTTGGTTCAGGGCGCCATCCTGGAGACCTGGGATCGAATCCCACGTCGGACTCCCGGTGCATGGAGCCTGCTTCTCCCTATGCCTGTGTCTCTGCCTCTCTCTCTCTCTGTGACGATCATAAATAAATAAAAATTAAAAAAAAAGATGCTAGAAACACTGCGGCCAACAGGTCCACATGATCTCCATGTGGGAACGAGAATCACCAGTTACAGGTCAGGACCAGGTGGGGATCCGACTCACCATGTCCAGGTGAGACCCAGGTGGGAATCAGTGTCACCATGTCCAGGTGTGGCCCAGGTAAAGACTAGAGTTAATAGGTCCGGCTGGGTCACTGTTAGTGAACAGTGTAACCATATCCTGATGTTTCCCAGGTGGGTAGCAGAGACACCAGGTCCTGGTGAGGCCCAATTGGGACCAGAGACATGAGGTCCAGGTGAGGTCCCGATGGGAACCACAGTCACCACGTCAGGTGAGGCCATGCTTAGGATCAGAGTCACTTTGAACGAAGTACAAC